>NW_020451093.1:912561-1067932 GCF_003343035.1 Apteryx rowi | reverse complement strand
TAAAAACTACTCTCTTCTCTGAGGATCTTGCAGCACTTTGCAATGTTCTCTTAAATTTAGCACAACAGTCCCTGGGTAATATGTTTCCCCACATATAACCTGTCTGTATTACTGTGGAATTTAGGTATATCTGAACTATACCCTGTTTTCAACAATCTGGGGTGTAGGCTTACCTAGAACTTGCTCTCAGCTCCTCAGCAGTGCTGGAGATGCTGGATTTTGYTGTTCTGAGCTGGAGAGCTGAGAGCAAGGTTGCTGCGGGAAGGGGGAGAAAATGGCAATGAAGAGGGGGAGGGTGGAGAGAACAGGAAATTCAGACCTGCCCCTCTTGTGCCCCACGCATTGAAAAACACTGTGCTTCCATGCTATCCCAAGCCCCAGAAGGAGCAGCCTTCAGCTTGGCTTCTGGGCTCTGGCACAGAGAAAGCAGGCGGCTGTGCTGTGCTCATTTTTCTGCCCTCAGCAATCTGCAGTCCTAGGCAACTGCCTGCTTTGCTTATGCCTAAAGCCAACCTTGGACTAACATTAACAAAAAAAACCCAACCCACCCAGCACTATGAAGACAATCTTAGGTGAAGAAACCATAGCTCACATTGGTATATGATAAACTTCATGTATTCCAAAGATAGGTAGAAAAATAACAAACCCTTTCCCAGACAAGAGTAGCAGTAATTAGTGCTGCTGCACTTGTAGCCTGACAGTAACATACTGGCTGTTTTATTTGCCCTGTAATATGTAATGAGTATTCTATCTGGACTATAAAACAACATGACAAATGAATCAGGCTATATCGATTGAACTTCTGCACCAGTCAGTAATCATTTTGTTTCTCAAGCTTTTATGTCCTCAGAGTAGGAATTAAAAAATGGTTTAATTAGAATGTGGGGAAGTATCCCCTTCAATCAGCACCTACTAACAATAAAGATAGTGTTTAAAGCAGTAAGGTCCAATGACTTGTCATTGGAAATGTGAAGTGATGAAAGACAGTGGTGTTTGTTTCTTAATCAGACTCTTAAAAAAAATTAATCTGTTTTGCTAAGATTTTTAGTTTTTCCTGAATGAATTAAAATATCATCTATTTAACCAGTCTACTGGTTACTACTATGACTTTTTAAACAATAGCCAATTCTTTAAGACTTGTAATTAAACTGTCAGTATTTAATTTAAACAAAATTATTGGAAGCATCTAGTTATAGGGAATTAAGGAAGTTCACCCAAAACTAAAAATAAGGACTCTCCTTTTATTGTTACCTTCCATGACCAGCCTGTATCTTATGTTTCTTTTTCTTTTGCAAATTAAAAACCAGCTGAATCCTTTAGAAGTTAATGGGATGTCCATAGTGGTATGCCCCTATTCTCTCTAGTATTTTTTTCTTACTAATGGATTTTCTGTAGAGCTTTGTGCTAACAAAAACACGTTATAGAACTTAATTCCAACAGAGTGTGTGTTATAGCACAGAAATAATTTGGTGGGTTTTACTTTGGTTTTACTTTTGTATGGTCCACAGATTTTCTATATCCTAGCAAACTGGCAATGTCTTCTACAGTATATGTTAATGTACTGCATGTGTCAGAACACTGAACTTGTCCTATATGTGATTATCTCTGCAGCACCTGCAATTCAAATTCAAGAGATTCAAAGCTTTTGATTTTGGAATCAGTATATTTTAAAATACATTAGCTTGGAGCAGATGAAGATACCATGAGTGACATTTAGTCTACCACGGGAGACCTCACATTAAGGTCTTCCATAGCTTCCCAGGTCTTTTACAGGCCCTTTGCTAAAGAGCTGAAAGTCACCCTAACAGAAGAGCTATGAAATACAGCAGCTGAATTTTTGGTGTGGAAAACTCACCTAGTGGCAAAAACGAGTAGCAGGTTGTTCACTTTTCTCTGTAATAGAATTCAGAAATAGCTATTTAATACACCCATTCAGCTTTTGTTGAAATGACATTGGCTTTCTGTGCTTTGAGTTCATTCTGGTGTGCGATAACACTCATGTTTTTTCTTTATAAAAATTCTTCTTAAATGGGATTGAGAGTGATTTCACAAAAAACAATAAACTCAGAAATATACAATTGAAATGTGGTTTCTCTAGGTCATAAGCTAGTTGAGGACAATAGGTGGGAATTAAGACTCTGGCAGTGCACAAGGAGAACAAAGCTCTGCCAGCTGCAGCCAGAGTTTCTCTCTCGTACTTTTTGGGACCAACCCCGTCATTCTTACTCCCATGAGCTATCAGCACCACTGGCACCACAGTGAGGCTAATTAGTCAGGGCTGGGGCTCAGGATACGGGAAAGGAAAAAAACCAACAGGGTTTTAATGAAGATTAAATCAAGAAGATGAGGTCTGCTTTACTCTAGAATGGCACTCATTCAGCATTAACTCTGGATAACTGGGGGGATGAGTAGAAAGGAGAGGAGAGGGACACACATTCAAGTAATGAAATATGAGATGAAGCAATAGTGATTCTTGGTAGACTTTCACTGGTTGAACACTCTGGGATAGGAACATACTGATGGCAGAGTATGTTACCTAGCAACTACTGAAAGGTGATTAACTCTTTGCTAACCATCATTTCTGCCACTCTAATATACCGAGTGTAGAAGCTGAATTTCTACAAAGAAAATATTGGAAAGGTTTGTATTACTTGCAGTGTAACTTTTTTATGGAGGTTCTAATTAAACTGTAAGTAAAAAAAAAAAAAAAAAAAAAAAAAATTGCCCCGGGATGTTGTTCCTATTTAAACTAGTATAACCATTGTTGGGTCTAAATAATTAGTAGGTTGTTTATAACTGTGACTGGTGTGCCTTATCACCAGCTATAACACTCCTTCTGCATTTCTGTAGCATGCAGCATGCRTGTTATGTCAATTAATCATTTACTAATGTTCTCCAAATGTGAAGATCTTGCAGACCAGGATTTCTTGCTACAAATGAGAAGTAAAGAATAAATTATCTATATATCGTAGGTCAGCCTCCCAGCAGGAGTTGTTTCTCCAGTTAAGGACTGCTGTTGCTCCAGTTAGATCCTCAGCTGTTACAAAGTGTCTTAGGTACTTTGATTTAACTGATAATATGGAATTACTGGACAACAGTACTGTTTTCTGAGATGTAAATTCCTTTTAGATGCTACAGTTTAACAGGATACTTAGTGAGATTCAGTGAAACATGCAGGAAACACAGAGGGTGTTTAGAGGGCGGTAGAGGATAACAGATCAGACWATTTAAGAGTATTGTAACCCAAAATAAAGACAAGTTGATCTTAAATCACCACTACTTCAGCCTTTGTTACCTAGTCTGCTTAGTGATCAATATATTTGTCAGAATGCTTGTGGATATGTGATTATTTTTTAAGGTATACTAGAGGACAACTAAACTGGCCTTTTGTAGTGGTTAAATTGAAACATTTTGATGACATTGTTATTTAGTGTTTGCTCAATTTTCCCAACCTAGATATTCTTTCAGATAATTGCCATTACTTACCAACCTCGTGATGGTAAAATCCATTTGGAGACTTTGCATTATCTAAATATAAGGGTATACTACTGCTATTGGTATGAATTTCCTAAAATTATTGCCATACTCTTTAAAATTGTATAGAACATGTCTGCAAAGCGGCATCAGGCAGGACAGTCGGTCGATTTTCCTTTCATGGACAGGGGAAGGAATCCTGCTGTTCCTGCTGGATATCGTGCTAAAGCTAGCRTGCCACATTTGGGTTTAGAGCTAATTTCAGTGTTGCTTTTAATGATCTTGGGTTAGCCAGTTTCAGTGCTATTGCCTTCAGTGGTGACTTGGCCTTATATTTTTCATTGTTTCCTTTCCGTATTATGGTTTTCCTTTTGGATATATTTGTTCACATCCATTTTTACTTTCTTATGTACATTGTGTCTGATCCTTCCCTTCTGATTCAAACTCTTATCCCAGGGTAAAGGTTTTTTTAATAAAAAAGTTAGATATTTTTATATATCTATTTATATAAAGGTGAAATAAGATGCTGTTGAACACCACTTACAGTTTAAAAATCTCACCCAGCATCCCCATGCTAATCTAAACATATCAGCTGCAAATTTACAGTATCATGAGCTGCAGGTAGTGCATGGCAGTGTCTTGGTAGCCTGTTACTGTTAGACAGTCATTAGAACTGTTGGTTTGTGAGCTACCATTCTTTTAAATGTTCTGATGAAAACTAAGCTGACAGTTAAATGATTTCTCTTGTTTTTTTTCTTCTTTGTTTGCCTGTTTACCTTTTTAAAAAATTATTGTTCGGACCTCATTATAGCTTTCTCACATCTGTTAGGTGAGCAGGCATTTACTAATGGTAGATTCTGTTACATGAAAACAAAGATTGACTGAATACTGGAATGAAAACAGGAAAGAATAACGAGAATATGATATACTAATAGCTGCATATTTAAATTACCACTTTAAATTATATCAACAGACTGTAATGTTGTTACCACCTGTATACCTGAATATTGACTTTGTGGAAGCTAATATTTTGCCACACTTTCTCATATAAGGATATGTAACTGAAGCTCTAACTTTCAGCATGTCAAGCATTATACATGTTCTAGGTGACATATTTTAGGCATCTCATACAAGAATAATTTCCTTTTCATTCTTTTTTCTTTCATGGTGGGAAGAGGTTAATTCTTATAGAATTGGAACAAATAGTTGTGGTTCAGATATAGTACAATTTCATCTTACACAATGCAAAGTTACATGAGCCATTATTGCTCATTCAGGCTAGCATGGCTGGCTTTGCACTGAAGCAGAGTAAAAGTGTTCACCTGAAACCTCAATTACAGTTTACTGTTTCTATAATGAAGTTAGTCCAACCTTTCAGCTGAGCATAGGTACTTTCAGGTGAGATGGAAAAAGTTAGAAGACAAAGAAAGAACAAAGAGAACTTTGTGTTCAGCTTGTGTATGTAATAGCTGATGATGACAAGGAAATTCAGAGTGGTCATTGAGATAATTGCTTATTTTAATTTTGAACATAAAGCTTTCCAATATGTAATCTTCTTTGCACTGTGCTATTAACAAGAAGCTATTTTCAAGAAATGTCTGCCTTTTAAGGGATGGTTATAGTAATTCTAAAGGGTTACAAGAAGTCAGAACTAATGTGCTACGTATGTAAGAACTGAGCCACAGAAATCTAACTGTATTTCACCTCTTGTTACATTGTGTGAGTCCTACAGATACATACGCTTAAGAGAGCTGGCAGTATTTTATCCAGCACATAGTGTTAGAACAACATCGTGTCCAGATTTATGGCCATTGGTAATTACAGTACTGGGAGAAGGCAACATCTGAAAGGTGAAGCAGTTAGGACACTGAGCCTAACTTGTCCCTTTCAAACCTTCTCTCTCCAACAATGTCAACTCACGTGACAGATTTCGCCATGGAAACAATAGCACATTGAAGAGAAGCACAGTACCATCATAGGGTCCAGCAGAAGCCCTTTGGGCTGAGCTGAGGACTCGTGTGGTGCTGAGCTTTTGTGCATTGCACCTCCTCCATCCCTTCAACTCCACTACTGCAGTCCCAGTGTGGAATATGCAACTGTGCCAATGACTTTTCCTCTACAATTGAGATTCATGTTAAGTAACTTTTGGAATTCAGTTACTGAATTTTGAGGAAATTACCATTTTGAGGAAATTACCATTTATCAACAACAGAGAAAACTCTACAGGCACCTTTGATCTTATTACATTAACTTGTATGGTCAAAATGTCATGACTGAATAATTAGTCTGAAGAATTGTGGCATTCCACATGAAAACTTCTATTGGAAAGATCTTTTTGTTTACTTGCTTTTTTAAATCATTCTTTCCCCATTTATAGTACTTATAAGACTGCAGTCATCAGGATGTCCAAGTTCCATGTTGGAAGGGCATGTGGACCCAGGTCATATACTTGATTATGGCAGCGTAYGAAGAAGGTGAAGTAAGTTGCACAGGAGCATAAGCTTTGCAGTGGAATGCATATTGCAACCTTTGCCAGTTAGGAAAGGAATGACTGTTTTGACAGGCAAATTTTTGTGTTTTCAAAGAACAATTAGAGTCAGAATATGGACTGTTTCTTTGATACGTGGCTAAATAATTGTTCAACATCTAATCATGGAGAGTAAACTATTTATCTGTTGCCAGGTTTTCACCATTGTATTTGAATTAAATCTTTGTATAAAATCATTATCAATGGCAAGTTTCTAGTGAAGTCCATGGATTTTCTGGCTATTCTCCTTTTGTAGTTGAAAACAGTATCAGAGTTGGTTGTTGCTGCTTGATTTATTAAAGAGAGAAGATGTGCTTAGGTAAATGGAGATAAAATAAGTTGATAAATGTCTTTGTTATAGTAAGATGGATTTTTGAAAGAGAAAGATTTTACATGGATACTCAGTCTCTAGATTTGCATAATCTCCCTTAGAAATACACTCCAAAGCCAAAATCACCCTTTATAACTGTAACTCTGACAGAGGAAGACTCTTTTTCCCCTATCCCTTCAGCTCCCAGGTCCTACTTTTATTACAGGGAAGTGCAATTGCCTCAGCACTTCACAGAACAAATCAGTCTCTTTCATGTAGTTGGGGCTTAACCCATTCATTTCTTTGATTATAGTGAAGGTCCTTAACTGGCATTTGGCACAAGCTGGAAAGCCCATTTTTAGACTGACCTGGACTGTCTGTAGGAACTTGAATGACAGAGAATGTCGGTGATAACGCATTATACAGCTAATCCTTTGCAACATCTTCACATTCAGATGCAGTAGGAAATCTTTATACTTGGTGGTGTTCTGTCTGTCCTATGCTTATCYCTAAATAAACTGAGCTGAATGATGAACACTGCATTCCAGTCGGAGCATATTCATGCTTGGAATGCTGTTTCATTTGATGCTTTGGGCACTACTATGTTTTTCATAATTTCTGTTTTGGCCTGCTTTCACTATACGTGTATACCTGTTGCCTTTCCTGCAATTCCAAAATGCTGAGAATTTAAATGCAGTTTTTCTCAYTTTAAGATTTTTCTGATTGGAAAAAAAGGATGGTAATGGTACTGGAGCAGGATTAATAAAAATGATCTGGATAGTAAAAGACTAAATCAAAGCTATTTAAAAACAGCGGCAGGATTATCCCAAGGTAGAGACACTTCAGGACTCTCACAGCTGCACTTTGGCCAAAGTTAATTACTGCAATACTTCAAGGAATTATGTTTATAAAATTGGAAGTGCAGTCACGAGAAGCAAACTTAAGTAGTAACAATGCAAAACCAAACAAGAAATTACTGGAAAGAAAGCTTTTCTCCTCTAACTGATCTGCACAGTGATAGGGCTAGAAACACTGGACACAGATTGCAAGATGGGGAATTCTGCTTTTCGCAATGAGGGTGGTCAAACATTGCAAAAAGGATTCAGAGGGTGGTTGTGAAACCTCTTGCGGATGTTCAGAACTCAACCGGTTAAGGCCCGGAGCCACCTGATCTGGTTGGCCCTGCTTTGAGTGCGGGAATTGGACTAGATGACCTCTGGAGGTCCCTTCTAGCCACATGGCAGGGCGTTAATCTACAAGATATGATTATTTTGAAGATAAATATTTTAATTCCATTACATATCACATAGGCTTCTGTCACATCCTATTTATTCATTTTCCTGACTCCATGGAAKGTATTTAATAAATTAAAAATCTGAGGCTTATTGTACAAAATTTTAGTTTATTTGAAGTTTGTCTTATTTGGAATTTCCTGCTTTGTCTGCTAAATTCTAGTGAATAATATGTTCTCCAAGTATCTTCTGTTTTTCTCCCACGGATAGAATTGCCCTGACAATACTGGACCAATCCCTACCAATTGCTAGCTTTCCCTCAAAAGTCAAAGACATTCAAGGTGAAAAGGAAGCACAAAGTCCTGTAAGTGCATATGTGCCGCTCTGGCTGCTTAAGTTTTTCCACGTCTTGTTGTTGARACAAATCCTTTCTTTGATGTATTTTTAGATGGTACCTTCAGATAGTGACACTTTGAATTATTGAGGTATCATAGGTCAATAAAGCAAAAAATTGTAATCCATTTCCTTTCCATCTTTTTGACGTGGTACTGGCATCTTCTCTGCACCGTTGTCTTATTCTCATGAGTGTCTCAGGATCCTTCTCACTTTTATCCCACCTCTGTGTATAACACAGTGACCAGAGACCTACTCCACCAGGCAGTCATGCAAACACCACCATTCTCTTTCTTCGGTAATTTTCACTATATTACAGCTCCCACAAGAAGTAAAATCCTTCTTAAAAATAACTTTAACAGAGGAAGGATGTAAGAGAAAGCAAATCTCCATCTTGACATGCAGCATGACAGCATTTGTGTCAGTGTCAGTCTAATCTTTCCAGTTCCTTTCTCTTGTTTTCCAGAACTCTCTTTTATCAGAACTGGAAATCTTTAACTTCAGATAGATGAACTGCTCAAACTACTCAGTTATCATATTCAGACCGAGACTATCTGAATGTCCGTTTATGCCATTCTTTCTGTTTTCAAGATCCTTTCTCAGAAACAGCTGTTAAAATTGGAGGTGAGCTACCTAAAACTAAGAGACAGGAGAAGCTCACAAATGGATTTTACTTAAGTACTTCCTAATTTTGAATAAAACAGTATGGGATTTTAAGATGACTTCTTTCATACAGATCTAATTCCATTTACTGGCACAGCACAGACTTTTTAAGAATACAATCAAACATAAGACTTCTGTCTGAGAGGCATCAATGGTTACTGAAATCGTTAGTCATGGAGACAAATTTCAGTTCTTAGGCGATGGCCAGACATAAACTTACTTGCTTCCAACTGCAGCATGTTTTTTCTTCAAGTACAGTAGAAGTTAGTTTTTGAAGCTTTACTGATGAAGTGGAATTGGGATGTGCTTGATGTTTTTTCTCCCTTTCTGCTGATTCAGAGAGTAATAAACAAGATGTAGGAGGACAGAACAAAGCTGATATTAATTGCTCCTGTATAGAAACAGCTTAGGATGGTGGCAAACACTTGCAGCCAGGGACATCTTTCATTCCCTAAATCTGGAAATACTCAATCAGGAAAGACAAATCTACTACCCCAATCTTAGTTTGCTTCACCTTATGGTACAGACAACAGGACTTTAAAGGCAAAATATTCTATTTAATGCTAGAAGAAAATCCACACATGTATATTTCTGCTAAATGAAAAAGACTTTTAAGGACAAACAAGATTGTTCCACATACAATGCTGATTCAGTTCATTTAAGGTTTTTCTAATTTCTAAAATGTACAAATTGCTTCTTGAATTTTTTTTTCTATCTGTATATTGTTTGTGTGTTAATAACAAATCATATTGTTGCTCAAGTCCTAGCTTCAGTTTCTGAGGGTTTATCTAATTTTATCAACCAACTCAGTGCAAACTGAGCCCTCAATTCTGATGTGAAAATTTGTGAAATGGCCGCCAGAATCTAGAGGCCAATGTTAGTGTTTACCTTAATCTATCCAGATAGCTTTCAAAATTGCTATCTCTTTGGTAAGGAGTGTGAGTTACAAGAATTAGCACCTGAATCTCCATGTATGGTTTTCATTAAAGTCAGGGTAGTCTAACAGCTTCATCTGAACCTTCTACCTAATTGTTTTAGTTTATCTCATATTAATCCAACTATCAATTTACTGTTCTTCCCTTGACCATATAGTTATTCAAGTAAATTAGGATCAAGTGTGTAAAGTCTGCCTAATATATTGATGAGACCAAACTTTTTGCATACCACAAATCTTTATTTTTTTTTCCTTACCCAGGCGGTGAAAGTATTGTTACAGATAACTGTAGAGAGGTTTTATTTCTAGAAATCACAAAAGTCAGTTAATTATGTCATTTTCTGATTAAACTAAGAACATCATGTTGCTATTACCTTATTTAAGAAAATGCATGTAGAATGGCAGCCTAGATGTATAGTAATATTTTTACATTTTGGTTATTATTCCTTGGATTTGGCACCTCAAGTGGATCCTAATTTGAGAAAAAGTGCTCTCTTGTCTTTGCTGTCCCACCATCCTTTCCTGCTAAACTAACATAGGAATATGCAGACACCTTCCCAGTGACAAATGAGAACTATTTGCCTATTAAATAAGTCCTTTGAAATGGCTTCTGTTGTTCATATTTTTGCTTGCTTTCACCTCTTTCTTGGAATTCAGGTAGCTGGAGACATTGAGATGGAGCGGAAGGAACTGAAACCTCGGGAATCCCATAACACCTTTTAGAGCCTCAAATGAGGGAGAGTGTTTGTTTTATTTATTTGTTCCTAGTTTATATTCCTTTAAGAGGTGACTGCACCAGGTGCAGCCCTTTGGAGGGAGAGGGAAAGATCGATCCTCCCTTTGGTGGGGTTTGCAGCATGCGAAGAAAACCTGCAGCTCGCACATACATGGTGCTCTCCGTGGAAGTAGGATTAAGGCACTTTTGAAAGGACAGAGGATGGTTGTGGCAGTTAAAATACTTTTCCTTGTACTGATCATTAGCAATCTAACTTATTTAAAAACAGACCTGGCTGCATTTTTTTGAAGCTGGATGATTCTTAAAGTTTGAAGTAATTGGGGGGGGGGGTTATATGCAGCCTAGTAAAAAAGGTGGCTTATATGATGACCTTTAAACAGAATAAATTTCAAAGAAAACTCTAGACCATTTTATGCAGCAGCCAGCTCTCACCTATAGTTTCTTCCTTTATTTACCTATTTTAAATGTAACTTATATGAAGCTGATAAGATGAACTCAAATGCTCTGTTTGGTCCGTGCTGAAAAGATAAGTAAGGCTTGCCATAAAGTATTGTATCTTTCTTTATAAACCTGACTGAACGTTAAGGAAGGGTAGGCAACGCACTGAGGATGATCATGGGGCTACGCAGGCTATCTGCAGTCAGTCACGTTAAATCTGATCCATTCGTGGCGAGGGCGTTTGCCACTTCTTGGATAAAAAGTCCCAATAGCCCCAAGACGCAGGAGGGTCCAAACGCAGGATCTGGGTGACGGGGCTGCCCTGCCTGTGAGGAGGGCGCCAACTGCCCTGGGCCGGTCACAGCCGGTTCTGGCCGGTCACAGCTGGTTCCAGCCGGCCTGGCGCAGCCTCCCGCGGGCGGGCAGCTCTGGCGGCCCCTGCTGCCCCCCCGGCCTGGCTCCTCCGCCGCGCTGTGCCTCGCCTCGCCTCGCCTCACCTCACCTCCGCGGAGGTCTGATGCTTCTGTGGATGGGGGCAGCGATCCCCGAGCAAGGGAGTAAATCGGATAAATACCTCTGAAATTTGTGGCCCAAAAAAGGCATTTCAGACTTGAGGTCTCTCCTCCTGGTTCGGTCCGGTCGAGCTCAAACCCTGGCCTGCAGGGCTGGACCTGCGTTTCAGGTCACCAGCTGGGAAGGTACTGAGCGACAGCCTCTACCTCRCTGAGCTGATCCGTCACACGCAACGACTGGGTACATGCATAAGGGGTGGAAAGGAAAATGCATATTTTTTCCCTGTATAACAAGGCTTTGTTGGGCAGTTAATTTGAGGTAATCATAAATATCCATGAATTTTGATAATAGCTTGTTCAGCTTACAGACTGCTTGCTTTGTATTTTATTTTATGGCTCAAACTGAGTTGGAGAGGCGCTTTTGGAGCGGCCATGAGCAGCGTGGGCAGACGCAGGACAGAGCTGTCCCCGCACGCACCTCTGGCGGGCTGTGCTGTGAGCTGCTCYGCTGCGGGAGCAGGTCTGTCTAGACCGTTTATTTAGCTACAGCTGTGTAGGGTTGAACTTTTTTTTTCTCCCTCCCCTGTGTCTTTTCAGGACCTGTTCTCAGCTTAGCATTTTTGTTCATGTGAAATGCTCGAGATAAGATGTAATTTTCACAACAGTTATGTAAATGAAAACTTCGGTTACTCTCTGTGTGACATCGAAGTAGCGGCTTTAGGTTTTCTCTCTGCCTTCTTCCAGTGTTCGCTTAAATGATAATTAGTGATGATTCTGTCAACATCCCAGCAAGTAACTATTGCATTTCAAAGACACATCCCTACATAGAATTTTAAATTGTGATAAGGAAAACAGCAAATGTTTTTGTGTGGCTGAGAGAATTTGAAATGCTAAGTGACATAGAGATTTCTTTCGTTTCTGATTTTTCTCATTGTTCCTTCACAGACATTAACACAACTCAGGCTTAGAATATAACATGACATGAGGCAACAGCGATATAAGAGAAGTCTTTGAAGCTGTTTCTTTTTATCATTCTTTATTCTTAACAGGGTTTCTCTGGTCTAATTCCTTTGCAGTTCTAAAGAGAATTGCATTTCAAGTTCCATAATTGTACCAGGGAATTGAAATCTTGGGGGGTGGGGGAACTGCCCAAGACTGATTTTTATTATCAGTGTTGTATGGTAATGTAGCCATGTACATGATGACGCACATGATTTTTTGGAGTCCTCATCATAGTGTATTTGAGAAGTTATTAAGTTAGCACCACAGTAACTTCATTAATCTTAATTTCGCAAACTGAATTATGATATTTGTTGCACGTTATTTGGTGTGCTGTGGGTTATGCTACTTTAGCTATGTGTTTTTTACAGTATTTCTGCACATATTAATTTTCTAGTTTGTTTACTACTGTTTAGTTTTGTATGTACAGTTGGATTGTCTGTGCAGTGTTTTTGTGAACCTCGTATTGAACTGAGTATGACTTTGCAATAATGCATGCTTTATTTAAGTTACCTTACTTTTCCTGAACAGTTGATTGTGAAAACTTGATAGTTGATTATGTCCATGCATGCTTTTTGGAGTAGTTAAGAGAACCTGCTGAAGTGGGTTTGTCTTGTYTGAATTTCCTGAAGATGGTATGTGACACACACGTCTTTGAAAGCCTTAGCTGGTGCAGCCTACTTCTTTTGGTTGTCCTTACAGAATCTTGGCAGGGCTCCTTTGTGTTCAGTCAACTTATATATGTAGTTACTTTACAGATGCTGTTGGTCACCTTTATCTTTCCTGGAAGTGTGCAAATACTGTTGTTTTGTTTTCTTGTCATATCAGGAGAAAATTGTGTAGGTCAATCAAAATATTTATTTTTTTTGAGAGGTTTTTTTCTCCTGAATCCTTTGCCTTAAAATTGAAATTTACTTATGGTGCTAAAAAACAAACAAACATGTTCATTCACTGCTTATTTTATCATACATGCTATGAGCATGTGGCCCTGGATCCTGGAATAGCATCAGAAAACTTTTATCCTTCTTAAGGAGTGAAATAGAGATTACAAGACAGCTTCTTTGAAAACTTGGTTGGCTCTCTGGCCAAGGAGACCATAGCAGAATTATCTCCCAAACTTACAACCAGGCTCTTTTCAAGAAAGGAGCATCCAGATATACTTCAAGTGATTTGACTACTACTCCAATTTAAAAGTACATTTAAAAGGTTAGCATATTATCTTTCCAATTTTAAAAAAGGTCTGAATTTGCTTTGAAAGATGATGCTTCAGTATTCTTTGAGAACATATCAATTTACATCTGTACTAGAAAATGTTAAGTTTATTTAAAGTCAATAGATACCACAAGTATTGATTTACTGATTAGAGTTACGTTTCAGTGAAAAAGGAGTAATTACTGGAAAACTACAGAAGGTCAAGCAATTATTCTTCACAAGCATGTTATGTAGTATTGTAACAAAAGTATGGAACATTTTAACCTTAACAAAAAGTACTTGTATAGCTATATGGAGTATGAAAGATTAAGGCTTTGATGTCCTGATACATAAGGAGTAAACTATGTACATTCCATAGAAATATTTCCATTCTTCAGCAGAAAATCCTGCATATTTTACTTCTGCTTCAGGAAGAGAACTCCTGCTGATGCATAATCTGGGTGAGTCAGAAATAGATGCTTAATTGTAGGGAGAATATGAGAAAAAAAGAAAACTGTATAGATAACATCTTTTCTTTGCCTTTAAAAATAAGTCCACTTCCATGTGCGGTAAGAAGGGAAGATACTTCAATACAGTTGTAGAATATATTGTCCTTTACTACCCTTTGGGTATCTAAATAGATACCAAATTTTACAGACATAGCAACTTGTATTTGAAAATCAAAAATTTTTTTGAATTTTATACTGCAGGAAATAATTTAGAAATATCGCAATACTAGTAAGAGACTTCATCGTAGAAAAGGAAGGTTGAATGTCATGTGAACACACATTACGTTGTTCCAACACAGTGATATAGCAAATTACTTAGGTATTTTATGTCCTTAAATAGGGCTGTTGAAATCTGTGACATTTACAGGCTAAAAGGACACATGAACTTTTTTTTTTGCGTGAATTAGAGCTATACAGATCATAATTTCTACTTTTATACAACACTTTTCTTCCAATGTCTACTAAAGATGCAACTTCTAGAAAAAGTAATGATGAAATGGTTATTACATTCTCATCTATTTGTATGTATCTGATTGTAGTCTCCTCATTTACGCTGAGATTGTATATGTCTGTATGTTTTGGTCTGGAGTGTGTAGGCTGCGTTGCATTAGTTGCTAAGTCTATAATCATGGCTTTTATATGATCACAATTCAAATAATAACTGTGTTCATTTTGAGAAAGGAAACTTAGCAGATGCATTTCCCTGCATCTGTACTTCCAGAAATCTACTTGAAATGTTCCATTTGCCAGAATCCCTTCAAACAAAGTGAAAATGTGCTGGTTTTATAYTGAAAATGTTACGTATCTTTCTTACATCTTATCTATTACTGACTGACTTGTTACTTTCTCTGCCTATGTTAGGAATATTTTCTGCTAGTCTCATTTTCAGATTTCACTGTGAAGAGCTGGTTTCTGATGTCCCCCCCCTAAGCTGGTTCCCTCATTGATCAGTAGGAATTATCCTTAGAACTGTGCATCTAGCAGTATATCTCAATTCAGTTTCACAGAGAAAAGGAAATGATTAAAAAACAGCACAACTTTGTACTATTTGTAGCACCTTTTCTGAGCATAGTCTGTAAATAGTGTATCCAGCTTCCCTGCTTAGACCAGGCAGCTTCACCGCTCCGAGGGAAACATCAGTTCCAGAATTCATTGTGCCAACAGCAATTTAGTACAATGAGAATTTGCCCCAATTGTGATTTGGATGTGAAACAGCCCTTTGTTTAATCAATTATATCCAGTATATTTAAATAAAAGGCTATAGTCATAGGAGAAAAATCTGAATTGCTCATAATGTTTTCTGTAGAGCTCAGTTAGGATTTTTGATTATCCTCCATGCAAACCACCACAATTATAGTTTGTCTTTTTTTTTTTTAAGTGTTAAATTCTTGCCTGTAGTAGGATTACACTGTTTGCAAGCACTGAGACTCTAAAATACCATATTTTCTTTTATTTAAGGTAAACAGTGGGGAAAATCCCTTGAGTAAGATTTTTGTGAGGAACAGTGGATGGCACTGTTGGTTTGTAGCTATGAAGCTGAAAAGGCAGAAGCAGGATAGGGCAACCTCTAATGCCCGCACCCCCAACCCTGTACTGTCTTAAAATGGGTGGACTAATTCTCAGACTGTCAAACCTGTTTTGGAGCTCTTAGAGCAGTTTGTAGCAGTTCTCGGGCAAAGCTGATGAAGACACCAGGTTCACAAAAACTCTTACAGAAAAAAAAATTTGGTCATTGCATGGTGTCTTAGGGCGACATTGTGGTTTTGTCGTAGGAGGGGGGGAAAAAAACCCAACACCCAGGCAGAGAATGGGGTTAATGGCAGTGAAATAATTTGGCAAATGTGCTAGAACAGCAATGACTCTACTAAAGGCAGGATTGCTAGTATTTGTGGTTTGCAAGGCTTACTCTAGAGCACAGATCACACCTATGCAGAGGACCACAGGGAATGTGTTCAGATCATTTGGAAACTATTTCAAAATATTATCTAGAAAACAAGTTGTAGTCATCAAATCTTTTTACTTTGGGGTGTGTGTGTGAAATGATGATGTGGGCTTGGGGTTTAATTTATCAAGGAATAGGCAGTCTCTGTTTCAAGAGCCTGGTCAAAAGCATAATAAAACCTGTGGGATTCCTTTCACTGATTGTAGTGAGCTTTGAGTTAAGCAATTAGATACATTTGAATGTTTGCCTCTTTCTTTTTGAAAAGATCAAATTATGTATTGTACTTTTATCCAGTTTTATTTGCAAACACATGGTACACATATTTGACCATGTAATACATCCTGGAAAAGTCAAATGAATGATTTCCTGAATGTGCAGTTATCAGTCCAGGTCATATACAAAAGAAAAAAACCCTGTTACTGAGCAAAGAATTTACTAGGTATGGGCTCAATGCCTTTGTGCTTGGTTGTCAAACATTGAAATTAAATTAAATTCCTATCATGTAAATGTCATTTAAAGAGAGAACAAAGCAATTAGGCGGAAATACCACTAAAAATGAACACGACTGTCATTATCACTAATCCTTTACTTCTGATAACAGTAATGTCTCTGAAGAGAGAGAAAACTTACTTGCAAAAGTCTTACTGGATTTTGAAATTGTATGTTTAATGTTACAACGTTTCTACAATCCACTAAATATCTAAGCCCCTGAGAATCACATAATAGATGCTTGATAGCTAAGAAAGCTGCGTGGCTATAAGTCTTTTATTCTTTGTTAGAAGGAAGATATCTGTTGCATTTTGTAACAGTGATTATAAGAGCCCATCTAAATTATGAAAAACTATTGATTGACTAATTAACCACACGAATAAATCTAATGGCTGGAAAGAAAAGAAGTATGCTTGTGAATAATACCAAATAATTGAATTCACTCTGGTATAAGTAACACTCGACAGCATTTTTTGTAGAGAATGAAAGATAGGATATAAATTAGGAAGTTACCATTTAAAGAAGTAAATGCATTTAATAATTGTGTTTGTAAAAGGATTAGCATTAAATCAGGTTAAGAAGGAGGAATTCAATATTAATGAGTCCTTTTCCTAATTTTAGCAAAGAGAAAGACTCTGAATTCAATGGGGAAAACTGTATACTTCTTCCCTAAATGAACTACTTAAGCAAGTGTATGTATATGACAGTTTTGCTGTCCCGTTCACAATCCATCTTATTACTGATAACACACAGATACTGGATGAATACAATGGGAAATGGCTTAACTCACTAGGAGTTCTTAATTCTTTTTAAACAAAAGCCGTAAATAAATCCTGCAGCATCATAACATGTGGTGCCTGTGCAGAACTCTGAAGAAATCAGTGCATTACACACGGATGTAAGAGCTTCTCTTCTCTGTCCCTCACCCCACATTGATTGGAAGAAAGAAACTTGAGATTTGAAGAGTAACAGACCAGACACTGTATCTTGCTATGTATTTGTACTTTGTTCTTTTTTCATTAAAGCTTCTGGTTGCTATCATACAGATGCATGTGTTTCTTACTGTAGTTTAGATCTAGGTGGTTCCATAATCGTGGTGGAAACATTGATTTTGCTAGTTGTAGGCACACAGGATTTTGACTAAGCACTGGAAGTAGCAGCTTTAATTACCAACTGGCTGAGAAGGAAGAGTCCTCCTTCTTACATGCACATGCTTCTGTGAAATCTGTACCTCGAAAGTGATAGACGTGTTAATAGAGGTTGATAAATTAGTGTTTTAAAAGGAATTAGGTAATTGTCTTGGATTGGACAAAAAGTTAATTTAAAAAAAAAGACTTATGAATGCATTATATCTACATTTCTTTGTTTCAGTGTTCTCTTTTAAGATTACATGTGCTTTAGGCAGGGACTTGTCCTAAATTAACACCTTTTAACACCACAGAAATACATACAGTATTGATCCCACAGCTATTTAATATGCATCCTGCAACCATTATGAAAGACTGTTAGCTTTTATTTGCCTGCGTATATTCACAGTCTACTAATACATTGCATTTAGGAGATGGCAATGAAATTACACCACTATCAGCGCTAATTTTCCATAGCTGAACTCCCTACGACGTCTTTCTGGCATTTGTGCCAGCTCCAAAAATTTCACATAGTAACAGTCCTCYATCTGGCAAATAGGGCTAACCCTAGCTGCTTCTGGAGCTTTTATTTAATGAACTACAGGGTGACAAGGGAGATAGTTATGCTTCACCTGTCTAGGAGACAGTGCCACTGTAGTGTACTCAGGCCATGAAGGGATGGGCTGAGCCTACCTTTGATCGCCTGTATGGATTGTTATTGCTTGTATAAGACTAAGCATTGCTGATCTGTTTTGACTAGTAAATCTTTGTCAGTTCCAGCCAGGACACAAGGGGAATGGGCTTCCCTGTTTGGGATAAAACTATTCAGGATTAGGTACTAGGGAGCATTGCAACAGGAAACCTCATGCTGATGTTTGTTTTTCTACTTGGTTAACTGTGAGTAAATTTCCACCTTAGGAAAAAAAATTATATTTGGACTTTCAGCATCGGATAGAAACTTGGGCTAAATACATTTTCCTGGTTTTGTTTGTTTCCCTACTACACAAAACCAAGGTGGTTTCTAACACATAAAGCTAAGGACTCTTTTACTTTCAGGATGACATGTCTTAGATTAGAATCCTTTGAGATGATGAATACGGTTGCCAATTAAAAGGGTGTGGAAGGAAATGAAACAATTTAGTCGTGGAGGAGGATAGGAAAAGTGCAGCAGTGCAATTCAAGGAAGAAAAAAAAGATAATGATGAAATAGCTAGCTGAAACTAGCTTCAAAATTTAAGAAGAACGCAGAGCCAATCCGCCTTTCTGCTCAAATTCCCTGAAAGGAAATTGAATGCAGCCCTCTGAAATGTTAGGGGAAATAGGCAGTGCTAATAGAAAAACCTCAACGTGGATATCAGCCAGCGCTAAGGTAGAAAAATATGGTTTTGTGCCAAAAATCAGGCTGGAGATACTGAGCAAAAATGAGGTTTCAGTGTTGTAATTCTCCAGCTCATGGACCGTGATGCATCGTGTATCTAAATAGACTTTTGTCACTAATTTACATATATGCTGTGATCAATGTTATTTACTATTTAATTTGCTAAAAGCATAGTATCTTGTGAAGTAACTGATGTAGGCAGGAAATCTTAAAAAAAAAAGTCTGAGATAGTCTGAGAAATGGCCTTATGCAATTAGAGGCCAGACTACTATATATGTACATATGTATTATTACATAATACACGTATATATGTACTGTTACACAATACAATTTGTCTGGGGAGATGGCACGTTTACATTGCATGAGTAAGATCTTACTCCAGAGAGAGACTCTATTTAAAAGCCTTGCTATCCCACCAAACCAGTACTCAAGAAATATTCTGGGTATCGCTTCTAGTTAAAACTCCAAGGTCCTCACTTAGTTTAGAGTTGATATAGATAAATAAGAGTTTTGGGGGGTGACAACCAAAGCAGGATAAAGTGGTTAAGTAGTGATATCAGAGCAGTAACACCATCCTGTACTACCTTGCAGAAACTGCATGGCTGTTTTGAAGTGTCTGTTTCTTTTAAATATAATGGTAATTTGGAAAAAAAAAATCGGGAACAGTGATGCCACTGAAAAACCTTGAAATAGATGCAACTAGTGTTGGGATAAGTGTGCCATACTGACAATGTAATGAGCTAAATGATAAAACAGTTTTGCAAGTCTAATTCACATTTACACATCAGAGTCACTGCAGATTTCAGTGAATTTATGCTAGTGTAAAATTGCTATAGCAGAAACAGATCTTATAATTTATTTATTAAAATCATGTTTGGTTTGGGAAATAGATGAAGTGTTGGTGCTTGGCTAATACATAGGAGTCCATAGAGATGTGACACTGAAGAGGACTGAGAACTATAATCTGATCTGATAAACATTTAACCATATTCTTAAATTGGATGAGGAGTGGTGTTGAGAACTGCAGGACTAGTTATGTGACTGAATCTTTGGAACAGAGCAATGAGATCTGTGCAAGGCAAGAGAATGGTATATGAGGTTGTCTTCCACTGGGATCTAGGTTTCTTACTGTTGATGAGCTCTTCCCTTCATTAGATTTCTCTCATCCTTCCCTCTTCCCCAAAGGGTCACGGGACGGAGTCCGTCCTTTAATGTACTTAACTGGTTGTCTGTCAGTGAGGGTGCAGAGCTGTGGCACAGTGGTGTGATTTTGTCCACAATGGGTACTTTGGGCTGTGTCTCAGTAGCTCAGTATTCATTTTTACCTTTTCTCTGTTCAAACTTATGTCTGTATTATGGGGACTGGTTGGAAATAGCACAGTTAGATGCTTCTTGAAATATACCAGTCTGTTAACAGAAATTTTATGTTGGAAAGTCCTAGTGAACCTTTGTCAAGAAAGGTTTTTGGGTCTTGGCTGGTGTTTCTGATTAAAATGTGAGATTCACCTGTATTAGCCAATAAGCTGATAGGTCATTTGTGTAGGATATATAGAGCCTAATAAAACTCTCCTACAGGAGCTGTCCCACTTAGTGAAACTCTATTTTTGTTGAAGCAATGACCTGAATCCTGGTTACCCACATTTGCCTCATTCCCAATCACGWAAGAGTCTCTTATGTTTCTCTTTCCACTCTCTACCTTCCTATGTATGTAATTTATTTGGCAAGCTGGAGGAGAAACTGAAAAACAGACACAGTGCTTTGGGACTTCAAATCTGTGATCAGGAGTACTGCTTGGGGGAGCTCTTGTGTTCTTTGAGATACTAGCTGTAACCAACAGGATATTGCTTATTCTGGGTATGCCCCTTTTTGGTTTGAAAAATTGGGAAGTTTTATGTTTGTTTTGATGCAAAATGGATTTTTTTTTTTTTTTTTTTTAAGCTTTGGAGGATAAGGAATACTGTTGCTTCCTCATCTCTAGATGAGAAACTTCACTGGTCTTTTTCAATACCAAATGTGTTATGTTTCAAATAGACCCTGGACAAGTTGTTTCAGTGCTAAAATGACTTCATGTGAAGATAAAACCTATTATGTCATTCAGATAACATCAGTGTCAAAGATATGAGAAATAGGATATGATAAGAAAATACTTTATGAAGTACGGAAATATTTTACAGTTAAAGAAATAAAATGGACATGCTAGAAAAATTGATTTCGAAAGCTAACACAGTAAATGGATGAGTCATTGAACGTTAAGTTCCGGAGAGCTTTAACAACACTTGCAACAAAATCTGAAGATGCATTTTGATATATACAGCTGAATATCAGGAGATGGCAGTAGTGCTTGCTGAACTGGAAATTGGGGAGAAAACCCTAGAAAATGAAATAAGCCATTTTGTAAGTTTGCCAAAGCAGATAACTATTCTAGTTTATTAGAACTATATACAATCATCCTATTTAAATTGCAAGTTTTATTGACTATTTGGTATGCCTAGTAAATAATTTATAATTTTCTATTTAAAAGCACTGAAAGCTGCCTTGTGTATTTATTGATGATGTTAATATCAAGACTTTGAAAGACTTTCTAGAACAAGTGTCCGATTTTGTCCTTACCCAAATTTATCATTCGTGTCTCTTGAAAGGTTAAAACATTAGGATACCAGCTTTTAACAGGTGCTACATAAAACAATAATCTCTTCTTCTTAGAAGCAAAACCATACTGCTTTATGTATAGTCATTTAATTTTACGGAGTGTGTGACTCTTCTTTTTTCCTATGTCAGAAATACGTACTTGAACTCATTCTCTAAGATAATGAAAAGGGAAGCTCTTCTGTGTTCAAAGTATCCATGTGTGATCTGTGCATTGGGAATTATTTTTGGCTTCCTTCAGTGTGCATCTGATACCTGAAATTTATTTTGGAGGCAAATCACAATTCAAATACTTTGAAATGCCCCAAAGGGGGTAAAAAAACCCACTCCTTTTATGAAGTCAATGGAAGCAAATTTCTAAGAAAGTGGAGTTATGTTTTATTAGTGAAAATGTAATTTAACAATAAATACAGTACAGTAGCATATAATGTGGAGCTAATGAATAAATGAAGCTGTGCAGGTTTTTGCATCTGTAGAAAAGAAACTGCTGAAAGGCAGAAGTTCAAAGTTATTGTGACTCTGTGTAGGGACAAAATATGTTGATCTCTAATTACTCATAATGCTGACAATAATTAAYTTTATCCTTAAGATCATGAACAACCTCGGCTTTTTAAAGAAAAATACACATTATCCCATTAAAAACTARCTTTATTGAATAATAGTCTGTACAAAATACACCTTTCTGTCACTGAGCAGGAGGATAACACACTGAGGAAGCATTTTAATGAGCAGYGTGCACCAGTCAAAACATACAGCAACCAACAGACAAAGTCATTCTGATTTCCCCTGCACCAGGCCTGTTTGCACTCAGTCACCTCCACTGTGCACTGGCACGTGTGCAGCTGCATAGCGATCCAGATCATGGAACGGATCCAACTGAAAATTGATCCTTTTATTTATTTTATTTTTTAAGGGTAGGAAATGGAGACAAGGATGGGACCTTCCTTTTTGGAGGCAGGCTTGGGTTGGCTTAAGTCAGCTGGCAAGGCTCACACTGCTATCGCAAGTCTTAAAACTCATGGATTAAGCCCTTTGCACTCTTATTTCCATTCCAGTAGTGAAGCTTATGGCTCTTCCAGTTGTGCTGATTCAGCTATCATTGGGACCATAATTGAAACTGCATCATGGAATTTAGTAAAGGCTAGTTCAAAGGTTAAAAATGAACATCACAAAAAATAGCAGTCAAAACCCCCAATATCCCACAGCTTCTGTCTGGCTTCTGTTCCAAAGCTTCCTAAACTGGAGGTTGCATCTGGCTCATTCTGTTAATAACCTTTGAATTTGTGTAATCAGTTTTTGAATCCATCTTTATTTTTGGCTGTGGCAGTCAGTCCAATAATGTATTTACATATGTGTGAAACTATCTTCCTTTTGTTCTAAACCTGCTACTGGAAAAATTCGTTTGGCGTCCATCAGTTCTTGTTTTATGAAAAGTGGTGACTAGTCATTCCCTATTCACTTTGTCTGTGCTATTCATCTTTTCTCAGTCATCTTTTTTTTTTCCCGGCTGAGAAGTCTTGCTCTATTTAAACTCTCCTCATATTGAAATCATTATATACCTCTGATCCTTGTTGCTTTTCCCTTTTATCACGTCATTTCTGAGGGGGACAATCAGAACTCATGCATCCTGAATAGTACATGTAACAACATGAATTTTATGTAGTTGAATAATGATATTTTTATTCTGTTCTCTATTCCTTTACTAAGAATTCCTTGCGTTCTGGTTGTCATCTTGCTGACTTCTGAATGATGTGCTGATGTTTCAGAGAATGATCTGCAATAAAGTCAAGATACCTTTCTTGAGCAGTATGAGCTAGCCTAACGCCCAATACTATGTGGGTATGTTAGTATGGTTACTCCTTTCTCCACTTAATGTTTTATATTTGCCAATGCTGAATTTCATTTGGCTCTGTGTTACCCAGTCTCTCAATATTACGAAATCCTTTTGCAATTTGTTGTAGTCATTATAGTTCCTACGACCCTGAATAACTTTGTATTATCAGCAGATACTGTCACCTCTCTATTCATCCTCTTTCCTAAGTACTTATGGGTGTGATTGAATAGCCCAGGTTCTTCTACAATGGTGTGAACATGACCTCCACATCTTGAAGCATGTCTTTTGCTTCTGCTGTTCTCTACTGCTCTGCTGTTCATCCTTTCCAGCTTAGGGTAGGGGTAGATAAAGTAGGAAAAAGGCTTTTAAAGTCATAGCTGTTAAAGTAGTTCGTTTACTGTGTGTCTCTGAAAGGGTGTTTTGTACAGCTCACAATATTTTAGTCCTTTGGCTACTTGTAATTTGCTATTCATGAATTTTGACACTGTTACACACTACGTCCTTTTGAAATGAAACCTTTCTCTAGTAGATTTTTTCAGGCTTTTCATTTCAAGGATGTTGAATTTAAATACTATGTGATCAGTATCAGAGTGGTATTTCAGTGATTAGATTTTGAACCGTGTTTTGCATAATGCTTATGTCTAAATCAAGAATTGCTTCAATTCTTGGGATTCTCTGACAAGTTGTTTCAAAAGAATCATTATTTGTGTCTTTAAAGATGTTTCTTCTGTGATCTCTCTTAACATTTCACAGTCTCTGTGTGCTGGTTAGTTGTATTTCACTTGCACTATCCTTTTTTTTTTTTCTTTGCATAGGTAATATCCATGGGAGTTCTGTAGTACTTGTTACACTTAATTGTTTTATTTGACCGTAGGCTTTCTTTCACAAGAATTGCTGCAATGGATGGATACAGGCTGTTTATGAAGGACAGGCCAAGAAGGTGAGGAGGCGGAGTTTCCCTTTATGTGAGAGAGCAGTGGCAATGCATGGAGCTCTGCCTTGGGACAGATGATGAGCCAGCTGAGAAATTACAGGTTAGACTTAGGTGGCAGAATGATGTAGGTGATATTGTGGTAGTYGTCTGCTACAGAACACCTGATAAGGAACAAAAGGTAGATGAAGCCTTCTTCCGACAACTGGAAGAAGCCTTCTGTTCACAGGCCCATGGAGTATTTTAACCACCCTTCTGTCTGCTGCAGGGGCAAAACAGCAGGGAGCAAGCAATCTAGGAGTTTTCTGGAGTGTGTTGATGATAACTTCTGACACGGGTGCTATATGAATCAACAAGAGGAGGTGCTCTGCTGCATCTGATTCTTACAAACGAGGTAGAACTGGTCAGGGGTGTGAACATCGGAGTCAGCCTTGGCTGTAGTGACTGTGAGATGGTGGAGCTCAAGATCCTGAGAGGAGGCAGCAAGGCAGAGGAGGTTCACAATCCTAGACTTCAGGAGAGCAGACTTTGGCCTGTTCAGGAATCTACTTGGGAAAATCCCATGGGATACAGCTCTGGAGAGAAGAGGGGTCCAGGAGAGCTAGTTGATTTTTCAAGGATCAGCTCCTCCAAGCTCAAGAATGGTCCATCCCTATGAATGGTCCATTCCTCCACTGGGGGAGGAATAACTCCAAGACTCCAAGTTTCTGTGMAGTCTGGGGATGGACCAGCTGAAGAGCAGCTTTGCAGGGAAGGACCTGGGGGTCTTGGTGGACAACAAATTGAATATGGGCCAGCAATGCACCATGATGACAAAGAAGGCCAACGGCATCCTGGGCTGCATTAGGAAGAACATTGCCATCAGGTCAASGAAGATGATCCTTCCCCTCTGCTCAGCACTGGTGAGGCCACACCTGGAGTGCTTGGTCCAGTTCTGGGCTCCCCAGTACAAGAAGGACGTGCAGGTACTGGAACAAGTCCAGTGAAGGGCCAAAAAGATTATTAAGATGCTGGAGTGTCCATCATAGGAGGAGAGCGTGAGAGAGCTGGGACTGTTTATTCTGGAGAAGAGATGACTTAGAAGGGTCTTACCAATGCTTATAAGTATCTGAAGGGTGGGAATAAAGGAGATAGAGCCAGACTTTTCTTGGTGGTATCCAGTGAACAGAGAAGAGGCAGTGGGTATAAAYTGAAATACAGGAAATTCCATTCAAACATAAGAGAACTTTTTTACTGTGAGAGCGGTTGAACATTGGAACAGGTTACCCAGAGAGGTTGTAGAGTCTCCATCCTTGGAGATGTTCAAAGCTTGTCTGGACATGGCCCTGGGCAATCTGCTCTAGCTGGCCTTACTTGAGAGGAAGTGTTTGACCAGATGGTCTTCAGAGGTGCCTTCTGACCTCTTCACAACTATTTTGTGATTCTGTGATTCATCCATCCATAATGCTCTCTACTAAGGAGGTGAATAGAATCTTCTATCCTTTCAAGCCCCAGGCATTTACAAAAATGTATCTTCTTGTTAGAAGCTGTGTCAGAGCTTTCAGGAAATGAGGAATTTCCTCCATACTTCACAGGAAGGCCTGCTCAGGTTTGGGAGAGGTTGACTGCTCACTGGAAGCAGAGTTTGTCTGACAGAAGCAAGGAATATTTTCCACTGAGTTTCAGCTACAATAGTTTAGTGCTATTAGGGGGTTTCTGACTGGTAATATAAAGCCTTTGCCTTTGTAGGTAGTTAAAGTATGTGACAGTGTTACTGAGCTATTGATGGGTAAGATTTTTAATGGCTTTTTGTAGAAATTGAGTTACAGATTCCTTGGAATTAACAGCTGTTAGTTTCTAACAAAAATATTACTTGATGCTGACAGTAATGTCAAATACTGCCTTGTTTCTTAGAGAACATTGTTGAGAAAATCATGGCAAATGTTACACAGAAGTCTGGTTTCCTGGAATCTCTTCAATTTCAATCTCATTTTTGATCGTGACAAATGTGGTTCTGTTTAAGCATTGCCTTGCTTGGTGACCTCCTCAGGTGATGGCAGGCAATGTCAGATATTCCTGCTGAGTAGTAATACTGGGCATCTTTTCCTACCACTAAAAATACTCTTCTACTAAACTAATCTTAATGCGAACTTAATATGTGGACTTCTAACATAATCATTAACTAATGTTTCTCCAACTAAGTTACAAACCAGTAAACAAAATACTGAAAAAATATTTTCACTGAAGTATTGGGGCACTCTTAACACTTGAATACAAATTAAAGAACTTGCCTGAGTAGAAAGTATATCCTAAGCGTGCTTCTGTTTCTTCTTTTCTGGTCTGATTTCACAACTGTCCACCATTCTGTGGAGATCCTCTTAGAGGGTTCCTCATGTTCTTTCAGTCCACAGTTCAGTGTGTATCTGAAGTGAATTTTGGTACAGAAAGTTAAGTGCGTTGATTTAGTTCTTTCTTCTCTGTCAAGACTGAGCCTTGCATGAGAGCAAGCTGTCAACAGAGAGGATCAATAAATGAAGGTGAGTGTGGGAAAGAACGGACAATTGTGGTCAGAGTGGAAGACAGGTTGAAAGTTGGAGGTAGGAAGTGACACAGGAGATGAGTGAAGATGTTTCTCCCCTCTCCCCCAAYCCCCTGCTGAAAAGGAGGGCATGACAAAATGAAGACAAGACAAAAAAAAAGGGGGGGAGGGGAATATATCATACAAAAGAACATCTTTAAATGTGCACCTTTTCCAAATAAAGATCTTTCAAGTTTCCTGCTCTCCACCTTGTGGTCCTGAGCTCTTGCAGGTCCAAACCGGTGTCTGACTGCATGCTCTCCTTTCCCTCTGCTCGTTCTTTTACCTTCAGTCTTTGCTTTTTCAGACATAAAGTAGGAATGGCAAATGGATAGATTGATCTATAGACTAACTGGTGCTTTGGCAACACAGTAGCAGTATTATGATCTCACCCCAGACCTTGCTTACATCAGCATTGATTTTTTCTTAAAAACCAATGAGGATAGTCATGGCAACACATTTTCTTAATAATAGGTGTCATGGTGGGGAGTGAGGACTCCATTTATACAGTTAGCCAAATCAGGCCCTGCTTGATCTGTGTTAATGCCAAATACCTTTGGAACAGTCATTTTGCTGACCTGACCTGATGAGGAGACTTTCTCTTTCTTGTCGTAGAGATGAATCCAGTTGTTTTACAGTCTAAAACAAAGCTTATATTGATACATAAAAGAATACTCTGATAACTGAAATGCTTAATTCTACAATATCCCACTAAAGGTAGATAAAAATTGTATCGCTAGTAATAGCTCATAAATATTTCTGAATACTTTCTCACATATCCTTTCTGTACGTGCACTGAATTCACGTTCAGCCTTGATTGAGTGCAATCTTTAAAGATCTAACACCCTTCTCATTGCATTTTCATGAATATGAAAATGACGAATGGATTTCAATCAATGAATAATAGTGCAACTATTAGGAATAATAGTGCGACTGCATTGTATGTGCAGAGATGTTGCCAAGGTGAGTAAAACCTGTTGTAACATATTGACTTGATTGGCAAGTAACCATGGTTTCCACCTTCCTTCCTCCTTCTCCCCCTTCACACACTTTCATTTAGTGGATAAATAATATGGACTACAGGAAAGAAATTGTTTCTACTCTGTGAGGAAAGAGAATCAAAGCAAAGCATTCCCAATGACTGAATGGCAACATGAATTGTGAAGGAGTTGCAAAAAGACTATATAATTACTCTCAGGGGTTTTTATCACATCTAGGATTAGAGCGACATTACCAGTGGCAAGAACGGCAGACACGTTGACATCTGGAACTAAAATGGTGCCAGAAAGCTAAAGCATTAAAGCTAGAACTTTAACTTTATACCAGCTATCAAAGGCTATATGTATGCAGGAATAGCAGCTATTATTCAGAACTCCTTTCTATTGTCTTGTTGAATTGTGGCTAGTGGAAAAGAGAAGTTTAACTTTCTATTTCTAAATCAGACGCCAACAAATAGAATAATCTGAGTGGTAAATCTATACTCTTTTAAGTCACATGTTAAGGGTCCATTTTACATTAACTTAAAGAACAAAGAATTTTGTGAAACACTGTCACCTGTTGCTGGATTTTTTTTGTCTGTGAAGTATACCAAAGATCTGATTACTTCTAATTTTAGATGAGAATAAAAATAAAATTACCCTTAAATATCCTACCTTTGAGAAACTCAGACATGTACACAAYTCCAAGTATTCAGCCCTGTGTCTTCTGAAGTCTGTGATAAATATGCATTGACTTTGAAAGGATTTTATCAGGCACTTACAGTAACGTTTCAAATTTGCGCTAATAAAGATCATGACATAATATATATTAACCAGTTACTTTTCATGTGCTGCTGCTTAGTATACGTCTACTTGTGTTCTCATTTGTTTGACTTTGCTAGCCAAAATAATTCTTGATTTAATTCAAATTTTTTATGTCATAACAATTATGTCATAACAAATATTAATATGGGAAAACTGCAATAGCAGTCTCAATAGCAAAGCTAGGCGTTTCATTCAGTAATTAAAACTGGTCTGATTAACATTCATTTTAAATTCACATCTTCACAATAGAAATAATGGGCTGTATTTAATATTCTTTTTTAGATACTAGCCTTTGAGATGTCAGTTAAAGTAATCTAAACATTCAGAGCTTTAAAGTTGATTCTTTCAACAAGATGAAACAAAGATGTGGCATCTAGAAAGAATTATTTCTTTGGGGTATACTGAGTTTAGTCTGTCTCAAACCTCTTGAAAATGTTAATTAGCACCAAATAAAGAACAATGAAAAATGTCTGCAGTCTTCCTTGGAGACTAAGATTTGGGACAAGTAATTTTGCACGTGAGTGGAATATGTAAGTGTGAAGAGATTTAAATATCTGATTTTAATAGGTTTCATCCCACTGGGAGAGACACTTTTGATTATCTATGACCTATACCAATTATTGTGAGTCTCCCTGTAGGCCAACCATAATTTTAATAACTAATCAAACTAAGCCTGAAGGTTCTGTAAAATGCCAAATATGTACTTGCWCTCTTGCTAGTTACAGAGCTCATAGTTGCTACCTAACCTTGTTTCAGTGTCTTAAGCTTCTTATTCTCAATCCATGGAAATATTTAACTTTTAAAGTAGGATTTCTTAAAAAGCAGAAAAAAAAAGTTGATAATAAACTGTCACTTCTTTGTATTTGTGTTTTTATCAAGCAAAGACATAAAATAGTGTTAACTTTGGACTCTTTAAATGAAATTTGGCTTGATGGATGCTGATGCATGAAGTGTCAGTAGTGTGACAGTATAAATTGCATTTAATTCTAAGGCATTAGCCCCATTAAAATCAGTTGACTGTACCAACCTCACCTTGCTTGTTAGGTCAATACCATGTCTTTTCCATTATTATATATATAGAGGACATTTCCTTGCAAAATATGCTTCAGGAAGTCCCCTAGAATCAGAACAGAAAATAATGTTCTTCTAAGGTGAGAGCCAGGACTACCCTTCTAAAAATATACTGGTTGAGCTGAAATAGGAAATTTTGCTTTTATTCATCAGACAATGGTGGAGTGCCCAATTCAGGAAGAGCTATTGGGAAGCTTTTGGCAGTCTGAATAACAGCTATATTTCCCTGTTCAGAGTCTCCATGGCCCTGTATCTTGGTAGTATGAACTGGAGGAGATTTTAACACATAAGAAACAGTGTGTTGAGCTCACGCTGGTGTAAATCAGTGATGAATTTAAAAAGGCAGAAGTATATTCAAGAACTTTATCTGTGTTTATAGTGTTGCATATGAATCCTAAATCAAACTYGCTTCTTCAGGTCAAACCTCAGAATGTCCCCAATCAAAAAGCTGTACACAGTTGTATATATGGTGAATGCTTTTCAAAGCGTTTCTCAGAATTTGGTAGAGTTATGTAATGAAAACCAGCTTTTAAATGAAGGGAGATACTGTCCTTTCTTTTATTCTGCTAAGCATCATGCATACATAATAGTAAAATGCATGTATTTCTAAGTACGTGTAGCTGTAGGGATGAAGAAGCAGATTCTGATCTAACAGTGAAAAATGATGGGAAAAAGACTGTGCTGAAGAGAAAGACACTGCAATCAGGGAGATGAACACTGTCTCAGATATGGCCATAAATACCATTACTGTACATTTCAGCTGATCTCTGAGCTCCAGGCTCTTCTGATAGGTGAGGAGCTCAGTACAAAGGTGGATGCCTGCACACTGAATGCATAGCTTAATTCCACCTTTAATGATGTTGCTTCTGTTTGATGCCTCAGTTGGATTAATGTACCCGAGGAACAGCCAGAAGCTTGCTTGCTTATCAAAATATTGCTTTGCAGTTCAGTTGTTCTAGGAGCTCCTCACATTTCTCTGTTTCCTGCATCCCTTTTTACTTCATATTTCCTACACAGTAGTTTCACAGTCTATAAATGGCTGCTAATGCTTTTCTCTGCATTTGTGTTACACAGCAATGCCAGAGACCTTCTTATTTTAAAGCATCCTCAATTCAAGTCCTAGTGTGTGTGGCCATCACATTTATATTCTTTTTCCAGCAGATGGTTTGGGCCTCCTTGGACTGCTAGAATTTCTGGATCAGTCCCGAAGAGAGAGGATTTTCCAAATCTGGCAGCTTGCTTGTGTACTTGTATTTTTTCCCCATGCAGGCTGTACGGAGTTTGGATGTGATGGAGAAAGGAGCTCCATTTTTTGTGTCATTTCTGCACAGTTGTACCTATAACAGTAGGACAGTTTGAGACTATGATAAATTGAGTAATAGGGAACTGACACTACTCCCTCATCTACTTTTATTCCCAGTGTTTCCTGGTGTAGAAAATGATGCAGTCTGCAGTAATCAATACCTTTGTAGGAATCTTTTCTCTATTACAGTTTCTTCATGGTTGCAATTTTTCTTGGTTTTTAGTCTTCTTTTTCTGACTAGATTACAGGCTTTTCTTAATAATTGGGTCATACTTTTTTCTATATTCCTCTGCTACTATCTCTCTTCTACATGCTTCCCACTCGCTGCTTTCTGTACGTGCCAGTTCCACTTGCTTGTTCTTCTTTCTGTCAGCTTTCTTCTGCTCCAGTCACTGGAATGTGTTGTCTCTTCACTGTGGTACTACCAGGCACGTTATCTCTAAGACTTCGTGGCCATCTCTTAACCCTTTTGGTCTCTTCTTTTTCATGGACTTTGTCAAGCTCCAGCTTTGCATGGTCCATTTTATGCACTGTTATGTGCAACTATAAGAGCACCAGACTGTGTCTTGTTACAATGCACTTGCTGTCAAAAATACATGCTTGCTGCACTCAAAGAATGGAAACCTTGAAAGGAGGTTTAGCTCCATAAAAATAAAAAATCAAGCCAATAAAGTTTTACAGGTTTCAGATTTACTCTCACGCATGCTCCCATCCATTAAAAAAAAAAAAAAAAAAGTAACACTTCTATCAAACCAATTAGAGATGTTTAGGAGCCTAGCATTTTAAAATGTTACTTCAGGCAGTAATGTTACACTAACTACTTCTTGTTACTCTGCAGTAGATTTCAACACATTTTATACTGACTTAGTCTTGAAAATTGGGGAGGGACTACTGAGTTCCCCCCYCCCCCATACATACAAGGCTCTGTAACATTTCAAGATATAATCCATGCCCTTATATGTCAAATATATGTCAAATCTATGACCCTAGCTTTTAAGACCTGCTTTAGAGGAACAATATAAAACACATTTCCAGTCAGCTGCAGTTATGAGGGGTGGTTGTTAATGCTTTTTCCAATGTTTGCAAATGTATAATAATTTTTCTAATTGTATTTAGTCTTTCTTCATTTCTGCTATTATGTATCAGTAGGGCTTCATTCACCTGTTTTGCATATGTGTCTTGTCACTGAATTTCAGTTCAAGTTTCCTCCAACTTAACGCTAGTGTAAGAACTTTTCCATGGTTTTCTCTTCTTACCCATGTAATTATCTGTTAATTGTGGAATTTTTGCTGTTCCAGGAACTAACATTACTGTATTAAGGAGCATATATCTACATAATGACTAATAGTCTTAGAGTTAGCTACTGTCAATCCATCATTTTAAAGACATGTACTTATAGCTGACCCTTACACGGGAATCTGTCCAAAGCCCTATTACATATCTGTACAGCACAAAGCCTATTTGCTAACCATTTTCTTGCTCATTTCTATCCATACTTCACACTGTGTTTTGGAATTCAAAATTATTGTGCTGCTTTTCCCCCTTTACTAAGAACGAGCTTTCTTTTTTTCTGTTTTTCTTTCTTTTCCTGTTTTGCTCATAACTGAACTCTGTATTAATTCTGTGCTTCTTTCCTAGTTTCGCTACCCCCTATGTCTCCTCTCTACATTGTTATACTCTTTCTCACCTCCACATATCATTAGCCTGCATAACTTTTTTAGAGAGTCCACACCAGTCTTTCCTCTAAGGCACATTTCTTCTTGCTGTAAGGTAACTTCCCAAAATATCTTCCCTCTTGTCTTTTTGTATCATCCCTCGCTATCTCCCAGATAAACTTGAGAAATTTGACTTCACTGTTTGCCTGCAAAGGTAGCCACCTTTCATTGCAGACTGGTGGGTAGCAGCTCTGCAGGAGCATTGGAGGCATAAAAAGCCTCCAGTGTCTTCCTCATAAAAATCTACTTCAAGTGCTGGGGTAAATAATATTGCTCAACTTTGTTCTTAACTTCACAGGACTAGAAGAACTGGAACTGGGGACCTTAGATTTAGATTCTGTCTTCAGCTGTCAGAAACAAACATATCACCTTGAAACTAGTTCATTTTTTCTCCTGTTTTCCTGTTGAAATGGTGTTGTCACTTAGCTGCATGGATACTGTGCGTATCTAGATCTATTTTTATATCTATCTATATATCAATCAGTAAGTCCAGCACAGCTCACAGGAAAACCAGGGAAAAATAGCTTAATGGTTGCGTTTTCAGAATACCAACCTGTATAGTGCCAGAATGAAGCACCTAATCCAGAGCTGGCTTGCTGCTGAACAGCTTGGAGTACAGGCAGAGGAGCGCTCTATCTGTCCTTGTATGTGTACCACTATAAATTCTGTACTAATTACTATACTCTGTACTTCAACCAGTATTTCCCAGGTGATGCCTTATAAAATACTTTCCTGAAATCCAGAGAGGATTGTATCTACTGTACACATTTTATCAAACAAGTCAGTTATCTTTCAGAGAAGATAARTTAATCTGGCAAATCTACATTTGCTAAATCCACATTGGCTTTTAATTCGTTTTTTCTTTACTTTCTTGTCTTAAGTTGCTCATTCCTTTAAAATGTTTTCTAAACTCTCTATGCTACGGAAGGCAGACTAATAAACCTGCGGTTGGATGATCATCCCATCCTCTTTTGTGAACTGGAACACTGGCCTGCTTTACCTCTCTGCTTTTTTTTCCCAACTCAGCAGCTGGTTTGGTCAACTACCTTTAGAGTCAGACTGTTCCAAGGTCATAAATATGGGCTTTCAGGCTTTTTGTTGTCATGCCACAAGCATTGGAGCTTAGTCTCTGAGATATAATTGTTCATCTTAAGGTAAAACAAAAGATATTTCAGTTACTTAGAAATGTTCTTTTCCTTCCAAGAGAAGCTTAAAAATGCCTATTCTTTAATCTGCAACAGAACATAGTTCTTTGGGCTCTCCCCTCCCATTCTTCTGCCTTGAACGTGTTTCTGATTAATAGAAAATGCAAAGTTTCTCTGACTGAGAAGTTGTGATTTTTTTGGGACTCTGGCAGGGAAGAAGTTGGCTGGCATATGTAAAGATTAGTCCAGAATTTGAATTACTGTGACTGTATAATGCTTGTTCTCAAGCTGACTTTGAGCAAAGAAAGTACGTAGTCTATTAACTGTGTTTTGTTAGGAATTAGACTCTGTGCCTGAAATTCATATCTCACCTGTAATGGAGGTAAATATTCCCTAATTAGAAAAGCTTTGGTTATACCAGCAGATACTTTTGGACTGCTGCTGTTTGATACACTTTGCGGCACGTAAGCCAAGGTAGTACCTACAAAATTATTTCACCTCTCCAATGATAGTTTGTAAGTCGAAATACTCAAACAGATTTTACTAATAGGATTATTGGGTTATTAAATCATTTGGCCAACATTGGAAGTCTTCATTTCTTCCTGAATGATGATCTTAGAATTTGGCCTATTGATTCACATACCCAGTCAACAATCAAAGAACGGAAAGAGTTTGAAAAAAATGTACAGYAGAGGATTAAATTGCTATCATCTTTGCTTACATTTACTTTAATGTACATCAGAATATTTTTACTTTTTACTTGTAAAGAGTAATTTAAAATGCTCTTTCAAATTATGTTTGTGGTTCAATTAACAACCCTAATTTTACATACTGTGGACAGCATTTCATATTAACTTACTAGTTCTATTAGAGCTAGGGCATTTAGTGAGAGGTATGCCTAGTTATACATTATTTTCCACAATATATGTATAGAYGATTTTTTTTAAGAACTAGTAATACACCATTAAAGTACTGCAATGGGCGCAATATAAGAAAATATTAAAAGCTTTAAAAAAAAGCTTCTTTGTTTTCTGTAAGATTCAACACAGTGGGTTGTACATGTTTTGGTAAGATGGACCAAAGAGAATGACATTGTAGAGTTGTGCAGAAGCACATAAAAGCATGAGAACATCCTCTCAGAGTCAAGCAAACATTCATTTATACTCATATCCAGTAGCAGATACTTGGAGAAAGAACATATGCATAGAGCAAGTCCCTCAGGACATCCTCCAGGCTTCTGAYCATGCAGTTCAGGAACTTCTTGAGAGGGAGGTTGTGCTTTGGGCCAAAGTTCTAATAGCCCAGAATGGGCAATGAATTTGTCCAGTTGGTTTTTATAAATATTTTACATTTTTGGCACAGAAAATTTAATCGTGCATTGTGTTTTTTTTTTTAAATYTTCCTTTTGCTTAAACTTTGCTTGATTGTTTCATTTGGTGGCTTTTATTTTTGTGTTATGAGAATTAATTTCTGGTCTCCTCCCACTACATTGTGTCATCTTCAAGCCAAAGTCTTTATTTTAACATCTGGTTGTGTGAAAGTCATTTTGTAGACGTCATCATTTTTGCTGTCTGTCTTGTTCACTGTTACTATTTTGGGGAGGTGATTACTGTAACTGTCATGTTCAGGAGGTCAGAACACAATGGATTTATCTAATGGCATAGTGATGGGGGGGATTGTTTTGTTCCCCCCCCCCCCAAAAAAAAAAAAAAAAAAGTGGGATGAGGCTTATAGTGAGATATAATACATTTTACTAGACCAGCTGAAGTAATTGGAAAGGACCTGACTGGACTGCAACTGAGAATCAAGCTGATATTTTGAGAACAATCCAAAATGACTTTATTTCTCCTGAGTGGTAAGGGATTAGGAATCATCATGACTGTACTGTTAGTGGTATTTTTATGTGAACTGTTTTACAAAGTTCAACACTTCTTCTATAATTTTCTTCTACCATTTTGTTGCTCAGTTGTGCTCGTTCTCACAATATTCTTTTTTTTTTTTTTTTTTTTTTTTTTTTTTTTTTTTTTTTTTTTTTTTTTTTTTTTTTTTTACAGTTCTAATAATTTATATATGTTACTCCAACACTTTGTACATGACTTCTAACCAATTAATCCATTAGAGGAGCTTTCTTCCTATCACAGTTTACACAGTTTAATTTCTTAATTAAACACAGAGGACAGGCCTTCTCAAGAGCTTCAGAAATCCAGGAAATTTATACTTAATGTAAGACAACCAGTTTGAGAATAGCAAAGTGAACAGGGAGGAGAGAGTAACAGGAACTCTCAAATAGAAGGTAAAATGTCCAGCCAAGCACCACACTTCTAAAGTGCTTTGAGGTAAATGTCTAGTTAAGAACAGTAGTAATATGATGATGATGATTAAAAGTAATATGACAGTGATGCTATAACTTATTCTGGATGGAGAAGTAGTGTTTTTTACTGTTTATAGACCGACCTGATTTGAAAACCCAAGAAACATGTTTGCTTTTTTTTTTTTTAAACTCTTAATTTCTCCATATTGTTGGCATTACTTTAAATATATGGTCTCAAGGTGAGTATTATGTTAGCTGCCTGTATCTGTGTGATTAGTGGAGCAAATCCAGCATGAAGTAGAATTGTCTAACATCTACAAAATTCATTAATTATGTTTTCAATTCATTTAATTATTAAAATGTTTTAATCCCATCATAAATGAGAGATTTGAGATTTAGCTCTGAAGCTAACCCACAGCAGCCCATAACAATGTCAAGATCATAGTAAAAAGGCACAGAGATTCTCACAAATTGAATGCAACGTAGCTGAACTTTTATGAGAGAGTCTTAGAATGAGCTGACTCCACATCATCAGTAACAAAATTAATTTTTCACCAAACCTTGTAGCAACAATGCAGTGGGATGCAGTAGGACACTGAAGTGCTATCCCTTAGTGAAAATGTATTTAGCTGAATATTTCTAAAACTAAGTCATCAAAACTGAACAAGAGCCAGTATGGGCTGTGATCATTTCACGAATTAATCAGTAGCTTCACTGCTTACCTTAATTTTACTGGAACTGAATTGACAGAGTCAGAAACAAAAATATCTCGATTCAGTTCTTCATCCTTCCTGAATAGCCCAGTTTTAGTAATGTGGAATAAATGATATGTAGAGCTGCAGGTTGTGCTTGGTTTGGTGTCATATCATCCAGAACAGACGCTGATGGGACTCAAACGTAATGTTGGCAGTCTTTATGCAAGGACCCACTCTTTTAACAGTTCTCTTCTGCTCTCTTTTGCTATATTTATGCTGGAAAGTGAAAGAGGATTGAGGGCTGATCCCTGAAGTTAAGTGGCATGGACTGGCCATATCCATACTGTTTAGGGCTAGGCCCTTTTATAGCAGATTTGTTGTGGAGAGAGAACGATGAATCTGTCAGAACAAGCTAAGAATTAAGCAGTGTTGGATGATCAGAGATCCAGTGTTTGTTTGCTGACAAGAACCTTTTTTATTTATTAGTGTAGGCATAGCTTATGGTGTCACCTGTTTGAGCAATTGCTACGTGCCTACATTACATCCAGTAATCATACAGATATTTTCAKAATCTAGATTTGGAGGCTGGTTAATGTGAGCTGGTTATGCTCTGGAGCTGTAGGCTGCTTAATATTTATGGAGAAGGGCTTACGTTGGTTTTAATTGTGCCTGAAATGTTAACCTGCCTATTAACCTTTCTATTTGTCTGCTCGTGTGTGTGCAAATAGAAGAGACGGGACTGTAGCAGTAGCCCACCACACTACCACCTCAAATGGAGCTCTCCAGCCCATTTTAAAGCTCTTCTGTCAAGACGACACCTGATCAGATGCCTTAAGTTGTTCAATACCCTGAATCAAAGCCCTGCCAGGAATCTATAAAATGTACTGTGCACAGCTTATGAAATCCAGTTATATTCTCAAAAAGCTGTATCAAGGTGAAGTACAGGTCAATACTGACCAGATTGAAAACAGCCCTGAGTATCCCAGCTTTTGCCACASAGCAAAACACATCATTGATTTGAGACATTCCTCCAGGACAAAAGGTGACTGTCTACTCTGAGACCAAGAGCAAAGTAACACTGTTTAGGCACCTTTACTTAACGTTGTCATCCATGGGTTTGGGGCTGATGATAGATTGCCATATGGTCGCCTAATCAAGCATATACTTACATAATAACAGAGATAATCCTAGAGTGAATAAAGATCATTTATCTCGAGCAAGTAGTACCCTCATGTAAGAATAGTTGACTCCCCGTGTAACTACCCAAACACCTCAATCTAGTTAGCACTATATTAAAGAAATAAGTGATCTGGCATTGGAAGAGTCAATACTGAGTTAGCACTGTGCCTAAGAAATAAGTAGATTTTAGAATTTTTGTATATGTTTACCATTATAATTGGAGGCAAGTAGAACACAAAAAAATTGAGTTAGCTTAAGAAAAATGGGGAGGGGAATAAAAATCAGGCAGTCTTACAATATATGGTAGTAATGAACTGTGAACTCTCTTATCACAAATAATTTTTAAACTAATATAAGGTGATTACTCATTTTAAAAGGCTACCTGTTGAGTATTCCTTGTATGTGAGGATTTGGTCTTTTTTTCATAGTGAAATAACAGGAGTTCTAATACCAGTAACACTACCTTGATTTAGGAAGGGTATGTATAATTTAGGTATTTACCAGAACAAAATAGTGTTTGCAGTAATCATTGCAGCACCTGCCTGCTTACATTTCATTCTAAAATTGGCCCTGCAAAACAAGCTTTGCTGTATAATTGAAGGAGAGAAGCATTTTGACTGTTTGCTAAGCGTGTTCCTGATTGGTTTCTTTATGTGAGAGGCAAAGGCCTGCAGTTTATGCAGGCTGTTTTCCTGAATGCTATTTATTTTCTCAGAGGTAAGCTGCCTCATTAAGTATTTTCAGAGTGAAAACATAAATTTTGAATGATACTTCATTTAACTTAAAAAGATTCATATTTCTACAGTATCATCACTGTAGTGCTTGAAATATTTTACTGTTTGATTTTTTTGGTTTTTCACTCTCTATCGAGTTCTTAAATATGTGGTTTTTCAAACTTTAAGTTTACTGTTCAGTCTGTTTAGCCTGTTCACTCTGTAGTTGCGTGTCTTTTTCTGTTGGAAAGTACGGATCCTTGTTTTCACTACTTAAAGATGGGGGGAGGGAAATCCTGAAACACAAACAATACACTTGCAGTATTACCATTTGTAACAGGGTGGATTTCTTCACATAGTATGCAGTCCGCTTTTGTGGGTATGTGAATGCTGCACAATAGAATATAATGCAAAATCTTTGATCTAGTTTCACTACTGAGAACCATATAACCATGTCAACTTACAGGTATCTGTATATGCATCTCTGGACTCAATATTATGTCTTTTATTTAGCTTTGAAATAATGGGGACTGAAACACATGCTCAGCACTTGACTTTTGATGCCTCAATTCAGTAATTAATCATACTAGGTGAAAAATAGTGAATTACACAGCAGCCAGTTTTTTTCTACATTAGAAATACAAAAGCTGATTTATCCAGTCTATGTGCCTAGGAAACAACTTAGTTACTCTGGCCCCAAACCAGCCTACTTACATCTCTTCACCAGCAGTCTCAATTTAGGAATCTTGTAACTCTCAGGACATAGTATACTCTCTGCAGGGCAATTTAGATGGTAGGTATGACCAGAGGAGCAATGAGTGAGCCTGGATTCTGAATTGTCTTTCTGAGGTATCTCTCTCTATTTCTCTCTCCTAACTTGGCTACCTTAAMAAAAACATAAAATTAAGTGGGTATCTATTTTAAAGCTTAAATCATTATCCACATTCTGTTGGTAATGTATCTATTTAAATTGTATATATTAACTAGGAAATAATAAACAGCTCTAGAATGTTTATATGTTTATTTCCAGGTTAAGTGAGAGAATTTCAAGCAATTTCCTGAATTCTTGTATTATTATATGGCCTTGACAGTGATTAGTCGTATTTGTTTGCAGTGACAAACTAACTCAGTGGAGGCTAGCATTCTAGGTCTTGAATGGTAAGTGTGCCTTAAATTGTTTGAAATAATAGATATCTGCCATTGTATGGTAAATTCAATTTGAAATTGCGTTTTGGATAGCACATGCACATTTCGTTTTTCATCTTAGTATCACACACAGCCTCAGTGCCTCCAAACACTTCTAACATCATCTGTAATAAATTAACCAGATCCTGCTCTACTAGAATGGAATAAACTAAAATAATTGTCTTCAATTTGATGGAGTTGCACAACAGTAACTGTATTCCAGATTAGGTGTCATGTTGTTTCTCTCTGCTGCTTAAATTAGAATGACAGTTCTTTTGTAAGTTACTATATTCAAATCGTGTCATCCTGATAAGAAGACTCCTTGCAGTTCGTGAACAGGACTTTGCTAGTGCTATGGAGCTTAATGGAAGATGTTTAGCCTCTGTGGTAATGGGCAGTGGTATATAAGATCATAGGTTTGATAGAGAAATGCTAGTTGGGCTGCAATTTAGTGCTCAGTCTTAATCCCAGGTGTGTGAATAATTGTTGGAGGTAAAGATTGAGGAAAATCCCTTTGGTCATTTTCACCAGCAAATCAGGTCTAATTAATTCCCCTTTCTTCTTCCCTGACTTGTCAGATAACTCATCTCTCATTAAGAAAACTTTTTGCTAAATTCCAGTTAAAAAAAGGCTGCATTACTGTATGTGAACACAGTGGCTTTTTTCCTATTATGTTAGTCTGTTGTGAAGCAGCAAGTTTTAAAATTGATTTCTGAGAAGCCCTGGTATTCCAGCTACCTGATGGCCATTTGGTCCTGGGCAGTAAGATGCTTGTTTTATGAATAAATCACTAATTCACCACATTTCACCCAAAGGTGCATGATGAGAAAGAAGGTGAGCTATTTAGTGTTACACTATATCATATTTAAGTTGAATGGGACAAAATCTATTTGTGCGTTTTGGAACTTATTTTAAATGGAGAGTCCCAAAGGAGCTGATGCCTAAGAAACTGTTGTTTGCTTTGTTTGCAGTTAAACCTGGTGCTATGTTCTTGAATGCATGTTTTTATTACACGTGGTCTTGCTAACTGCAAAACCCAAGCCATTTTGTTGCAGTTGACAGTATTCCACAGAGCTCATTTTACATCGGTCATACAATTCATGTTGCTTATAAACAGCTTGCAGCGGGAGGAAATGCTGGTAGTAATTAACTAAGGATTAGTGCCTACCCTGTTTTTCTTGCTATCTGAAATATTTTTAAAATAAATATTTGATAAGTAAAAGGGGAGGGGGCTAAATGCCAGTTKAAGTAACCTTAGTTCTATAATGCTGTTTAGAACCTGTATGCAAATGTATTTTTCTAGTTTTTGATAAATATATATATATAGTATATATATATATTTTTGTACACACACACATACATGTATATACACACATATATACAATATCTGTATTTTTTTAATATATCTATCTATACGCACACATACGCACACATACACAAGCACCTTCAGAAATCCATGCTGACTGCTCCCAATCACCTTCTCATCCTTCATAAGCTTGGCAGTAGCATGCAGGATTAGTTACTCCATCACCTTCCCAGGCACTGAGGTGAGGCTGGCTGGCCTGTYGTTCCCTGGATCCTCCTTGTCCTCCTGAAGGCAGGAGTGATGTGCTGGTGTCTGGGTAGAAGAACTTCACAAACTCAGCTGACCTCAYTAGCTTCTACACGGTTTAAAACTTGCTTCTAGTGTTTTGGAAAAACTGGAGTAACATAGAGGGGATCAAAGTATTGTTACTTTTTCCTTAGTTCTGGATGAACTGAGTCTTTTGCTTCTCTGTAAAGAAGYCTCTTAAGGTAGAGGTCAGAAATATTCTCAGCTACAACTGCAGAATCCATCCAGAGTCAGGATGGAAGCAATAGTCCTGAGAGAACAAAATTTAACTTTTGTGTTTATTAAGTTTGCGACACACTAATATCAATTCTGCATAGCCTTGGAATTTAACTTATACATGGAAGAATTGCATTTTCTTTGTGCAGTCTTTGGCTGCTGTGGTAGAGTTCAGTTTCCTGACGTTTTTGGAAGTTTTCAAATATGTGCACAGATAGAAAGTACAGTGCAGTACAAATGCATTATTAACACAGTGTACAGCACTGCTTCTACTATGATATATTTTCTTTTATATCTAGCTCTTAAATTCTCTGAAAACCTACGTGATTCTTTTTTTTCTTTTTTTTTTTTTTTCCCAGGCTCCAGAGAGGTTCTATGAAAAGGATGTGCTGCTTTAAAATGGATTTATTTTATAATACCTAATATAGCTAGTGTACCTGTAGGACCATGTGTAGCAAGATATAATTTGTGAATTAGCACATACTATATAATGTTGAGTCTATATAAGCAGACTTGCTACAGAGCAAGTGAGCCTGTAATTTAACTAAAAATAAGTAATATATCTGTAATAGCTAATGTATAAGTATTACATCAAAATGAAAATTTACTCATGTTGGTGTTGGTGATTGAACAGTTATGGCTCTAGTCACCTACTGCAGTTGAGAAAAGGCTATTGTGAATATTTATGATGCACGACATGCATTTAGCTAGTGTTTCAGTGAAAACCATCAGCAGAAAGACACAGGAACTTGGGAAGGTTATTATGTTTTGAAACAGAATGTGGATTTTTAACGCACACATAAGATATAGCTGCCTCACTGGAATGCTTTATTATAGTGAAAGTAGTTGCTAAAAATACTTCTTTTTCCAGTGGGACTCTGTCCTTCCATATTCAGTATGATGCTTAGCGAGGATGGTATCCCACTAATTCAGCAAATGGCCCAGAATGTACGTACATAGCTAAGGCTTTCAGCAATATGTACATAAACGTTCGTAGTGTAGACTTGTATTGAAACTGGTTGAAAAAATGTACATTTTTCTACAACATCTACGTATCTCATGTTTTTCACTGCAGAAGACTGTATAAAATGTGTGTTTTCATGAATACAATCCTGGAGGGAATTAAAGGAATTTTTGGAGGAAGTATATAGACTTTGTGCAGATTCCCCCAGGAAAAATCTATTTTTCAGTGTTTCTGTTGTACTGTAGAGGCATTATCCTCAAAACATCAGTCAGCATTTCATTGCACTACTGCATGAAAGAGTAGAAAACCTTTCCTGTTCCTYAGCCTCATGTCATGATTGCCTGTAGCACTATACCCACAGTTGCAATATAAAATTAAAATACATGATTGCAGAGGAAAGTTTTTTTTATAGCATTTCAGATATACCAGATAAGAGTATAATGTGCATTTTTGCCCAAATGCTTGCTAAATACACTATGATTGTGGTTAGCAAATGTCACTCTCTAGCTCTCTCTGCTTAGAAAATTTTGGAAGAAGCATTATTAGAAAAGCAGTGAGGATTACTGAACTATTAAACTTTCATAAAAAGATCAACTGTATATGAAATGAATGTAAACAAACTGATGACTGGGAATTTGTAATACCTTTGGCTGTCTTGTCAGTTAAGACGATGATAACATATGAAATAAATATGAACGCTTGCGATATAGTGGCCCATTTGATTTATGCTATATTGAGGTGTACTTCGGGCACTTTTGACATGTAGGTGGAGACTTGTCTCTGGGGATTTCCATGGCAGAGAAGGATGTCTGACTACAGCTCATTGTTTTGCTCATCAGGTTCTCTGCTGTTGCTTTCAAACTGACTTGCAAGAATCCTCTCAGGATAGCCCATCATCATTATAACAAGTGACCTGATAAAGAAGACGGACAATTTGTAGCTTCATTCTGTATCACAAGACAAGCTTTAAATTTTAAGTGCTGATTCAATAAGTGAAATACCATTATATTACATTGTGATTTCACCTGTACCTCTGTGCCTATGAAATAAATGAAAAAGTCTGAGTTCATTTCAGTTTTATCCCTGAAAAGTAACAACCCCCTCCTTGCTTTAACAGAATGTTGTAGCAACGCTATTGCTGAATGTATTCTTTTGATTGATTGTTGTCTCTTCAGTGTTATATGTATCATAAAGGATTTGACCCTCAGTCTTTCACTGGTCTCATGAACTACTTAAAATTCTTAGTTATTAAACAGATTCACCTATTTTTAGATTTAAATATAGATTATTTATTTACTACGTCAGTAGGCGCTGCATATCAAGGCTAGATCCCCATGGAGGTTTGTTCAAAGTTGCAGCACTGAGCTTTCAGCTGCCTTTCATCTCAGTTGCCTACATTTTCAGAATGAGACCTGAAAAGATCTGGGTGTTTGGCAGGGTAACAGCAAACAACTAGTAGGCACTAACGCAACTGATTCCATCCTGTCTTGTAGTATGGACATTTACCTTCACTAAAGATACTAACTTTCTACTTGTCCACTTTTCAGTTCCTTTGCATGTGCAAGGGGAAGAAGATGAAGGAAGATAGTCTTAAACAGGTCTGGGTAAAAATCCTGTACTCATGATCAAATCTGGAATAAAATAGCCCTGGCATGCACCATGTCAAACACTACAGAGCAGGGATCTCTGTTAGCATTCTCCGTATCACAGGGTTTTTAAGGCATAATAGGAATATTTCTATTCGTATTGTGGGAAATGAGTGAACTTGTCACCCTTCCTATAATAGTATTACAGATCTTTAAATATTCCTTTTCTGCCAGAGTACTTCAGCACAATTATAACTGCAATCAATAAAACTACTGGTTTATAGTAAAAAATGGTAGTCAGGAAAAAAAAAAAAAGACTGATTTACAACTTAAAGTGTATTTGATATTTTCTGGGTAAAGTCATTTTATTACAGTGAATAAAATGCAGCATTTTAAAACCTTGTCTCATTGTATTAGGTTTTAGTAATAAACAGGAAGCCAAGAACAGTAAATATTTAGTTGGCTTATCTATATCAAATAAATGCAGAGATTTTGCTGTATAGTATAATATTTCAGAGCTGTTGCTGGATTTTCTTTTTAATACAAGCTTATGCTGAATTTCTGAGAAGCTTCAACACTGGATTTTCAAGATCTGCTTTAGTAGGTACAGTGTTAATACTTCAGCAAAATACGCAGTAAATCAAGAAAGGCTGGCAAAACTGCTCGAGTGTGCTATAAGCTCAATAATCAAAGAAATAAGGAGATAATATGTCTCCTACTAACAGTGATATTTCTTTAGAAATGGATAGGAATACAATACATAGAGGTATTTCTACTTTTCAGAATTCCGAATACACTGCTCCTTCACTAGTGGGATTTATTCTTCCAAGAAAGATTTCTCTAAAATGTTGAGTATTAATGGAGAAGAAAGTATCTCTTATACTTTGTTGTTTTTGAACACAGTGTTCTTGGCCAGAATGTCTCCTTACCTCCTGCATGTTTGATATATCGTGTAATGTTTGATTCTGATTGTAGCATCAAAGAGATGCAACTCCTGTGCTTTCCTAGGAGTGTAAAGTCTTCATTTTGCATTGAGGCTTCATGTTTTCAACCTGAAATGTGCCATGTATGTATACAGTAATGATACATATTATTAAAGGTGAGGTAATGAGATAAGTAGTTATTATCCATGTCTGTGTTAAACCTCTCTGGGTTATGTTTTATTTCTTAAAAACTTGAAGGAAAATTCCCCAGAATTTAACATCTATGAAGTTTGATAATCGAAGACTAGTAGACTTTGTTGTCTGGGAAAGCATAGCTGGTAAAGGGTAGTGATACAATTCTAGCAGCTGACTAGGCCAGTACCAATTTCCAGAGAAGATATTAGCACTGAAAGCTTAGCAAAGGAAAAGTAATCCTCCAAGGTTATTGATGAAGAAATGCTGTGGGGAATTAAGGTTTGTGGTGGTAATCTGGCCACAAAGGTGTGGGATGTTGCCTTCTCCGTCATCAGTGTTGGCCAGAACCTTTGAAAATCCTTGGTTTAGGGAGAACAATGAATTCCTGCATTTGTCATTAGTGGCCATTTTAGAACATTATTACTGCAAGCTCCTTTCCTAAGTAGTTAAATGCTGGCTTTATAATTTAGTGGCCAAAGAAAGCCAGGAGCCTGGTTTAGTGCATGCTTGCTAATCRTACGTGGTTGTACTTGGCTATTGTTTTCACACTGACATACAGGGCACAGCAGAGAGTCTAAAGTAAAAATTGGAACGCTATGAAATGAAATTAATTGTGGCCAGATTTTATTCTGAGGGAAGGAAAAAAGGGTGCCTGTGAAGGAGGGTTTCAGCTAAGCTTTCAAAAGCATTTTGATAAGATTTTTCTCTGGAGAATTTTGAGATGCTGAGGTTTTATTTTAATACTAAATAGCAAATTTAAAAAATGTTTCTAAAGCACAATGTTACGTATTTTACTTGTTACTTTAAAGCACAATAGATTTTGGACTAAATTAAGCAATCATGGATGGGATCACTGACCACCCATTTAGTAATCTCAAATGCCAAAGCAAATAACTGGGGCTTATTATGGAAAAAAAAAAAATCTTCAAATAGATTTAGTCTGATTCTGATCTCTAACTCATAGAAATCTTTCTTATTTTTTAAGTAAAAGAAAAGTTGTGTGATAAGAAACTAATGCCTGGACTTATGAGAAAAAGTTCTGATAAAATGGTCAGAATGGTATTTCATTGAAGATGCAAGGGTAAAATCCTACAACTCTGATCCGGGAGACATGTTGTTCTTCCGGACTTCATGCTTTGTTAGGTGGACATTTCATGATRTGAAACTGCATTAGAGGCCAGAAGCTAAAATAAACCACTACTTGATAACCAATGGAAAAAGGAAATTAAATCAGCTTCATAATGGAAATGTTCTCTATCTTCATCATCATTCCCCTACTGAAAATAAAGATGAGCTTTTTATTTGCCTTGTGCAATCAGTTACAGAATTTTAGCCTAAAAAGTCATCCTGCCTTGCCCTTCCGTTAAGAAGCTTGAAGGCTGGTTTGATTACGTGAATTACACTAACCTCAGATATTCTGAAGCTTAGAATTAATTTTTCCCACATTCCATGGGGAAGTAGAGACAAGAAATTCTTACTTCAGTTTCACTAAAAGAAGTGGTATTTAATACATTAAATGTCATGCTATCCATACTGTACCAGTGTGTGAAATGTTCTGTTACCTAACACAGCTGAGGAGAAAATGCCGTCAGAATTACTAACTCAGTAATTTCAATGCAGTGCTATGCCAGATGAAGCTGAACAACAAAATTAAATAAGGTCCACCCAAACTGTGAACTCACATGCTTTTGAATAGAATAAAGTTGCTACATGCAGAAGTTCAAATACTAAAATCCCAGTGTGTATTTTGCTTACCTGTTTTGTAGCTGTGTTCAACATTAATAGCTAAACATAGTTACAATTTTGACTTCCTTCTTGCACTGGTTATCAGGTTAGAACATATGATGTTCTGTGAATCAGAAAAGACAGAATTCTCTGGTTTAAATTTATGAAGATCACAGTTTATACCCTAACAGCTGTCTTTCTGTTATCTTGACCTCTTGTTTGAGGATCACAACCAATCAGTTTTCTTCCAATGTTTTTAAATTTGGTGAGTGTTGGCTAAATTCATGTTGCTGCATGTTGTCACTTGATAGAGTATTTTATTTTCTTTAAATCTTGTTCATAGTGTGATCTGTAGAGCAACGTAAAAATTTGGAAAATAAAAATTACGAATAAAACTTCTTCAGCATAGAACTTAAGTGAATCATGAACAGGAGCTTTATGGAGAGGGATGGTGAAGGAATTAAATTTTCTGTCATCTTTAAAGTACTTTCAAGACCTGTTTTGTTTCAACTTACTGCAGGCGCTTACATGTGAGATACTGAAGTTAAGAGTCTAGATACCCTAGCCTGTCTATGATTAACAGAGAGAGATAAGCACTTGTTCAATGTAGATAAGAAAGACTTGAACAAGAATAGGCTCCCCCTACTTACCTATCATTCTTCACAGAATGGGAAGGGAACCAAAGGTGACTGAGAGTGTTTGGACTGCTGGACAAATCGCACAGCGTTCCCTGTCGTTGCAGCCCCTCAGTGAGTACCTGTGTAGAGATGGCCGTCATGACTTTCAGATCCGTGTATTTAGCTCCACCACGCTGTCGAAAATCAGGGCACATGGGTAAAAGGGTAACAGTGTTCACCCAGATGTTTTGATATGGAGCTGGGATGCAAGAGAAGATCAGATGCAGACATGGAAGGGTCTCCTGGTTCCCAGAGCTTGTAATTAGCCTAAAGTTTTTAACTATTGTGTTTTAGTGGTGTTATTAATAGAACAATTCCATAGTTGAGACTTCATATTCCTCACTTGCATTGTTTTTTGAGGTTATAGAGGTAAAATTTGAGATGGACAAATATTTTCTGTGAACAGCTATGGAAGTATGCGCCATGGAACAGAAACATGCTTGATTCAAAATGATTAATTCACACACAGATCAGAGAAAAACCGTTAAAAAGCAGTGAATGCTGAGTAGTTGAATTTTCAGGTGTGCAAAAAGATGTCATAAACAGTTCTGACTGAACTTATTTAAGAAAAAAAAGAAAATCTTGGAAACAGTGTTTGGTACATGCAAAATGGCTGAAATTCAATCATATAAACAGTAGTTTAGCCTTGTTACAAGAAGTTCATAAAAGATTTTGGGAAACTTCAGTGGCATGTTTTTTCCAGGTCTTTAAATGGTGGAAATGTAATTTTATTTGTGCTACCCCTATTTACATGAGTTTAAAATGGATGAGGGTAGCTCAGCAGAACATCCCTGCTGAATCCCTGTGTACTCCCTATGCCACAGCCACATGCTGAACTTTCTTTGTAGGCATAGTATTAAACATTTAGGTTTACAAATACACATACTTTACTTGTAATTATTAAGTCTATTTTTACATTGGGTCCTAGGAGCTGTTAGTATAGTTATACTGCTCTTATGTTGTATTTTAACAGATTTAAAAAAAAATAGTTTAAAGACTTTGTTATGTAAAAACACAATCTTTCCCTCAAATTACCTTAATTCATTGCTTTCTTGATATGATAGTTTAATTGAGTGCAGGGTATAAAGCTAATTTATTTCTCTTTTGCCATCCTAATAGTTTTCACTTTCTTTATTGAAAAAGTAATTACTGACTTTCAATACAATAACTGGGAAATGGGTTTTTCTAATAACTCAGGTTATATCATTGTCATCAAAGTAAAAATCATCGATGCACCAAAAAGAGGATTCTGTGACCTAAAATCAGTTTAGCTGATATGGTTATAAAAATGTTGTATTTGCATGGTCACATTTAACCTTCTGTGGCAAAGACTGTAATGTTGTGTTCAGAAGGTCATAATTTTGGAAAATGTTAAAAAGTTTACTTTTCTGATACTTCAAAATTCACCATATTAAAAAAGACATATTTTTTGTGCATTAGGAAATGTACCCAACTTTTCTAGACTGTATTTGCTGATTTCACAGAACCCATCCCTCCTCCTAACATGTTTGACTGATACAAGTTAAAGAAAAAAAAAAGAAGATTTAGTGGTATAAAAGCAGAGCTCTTTTACAAGTATGTAGATATATGCTATAAAAGAACATTTAAATGTTTAAAAAAAACCCAAAACAATATGATGTTGATAATGACTTAAGAAGATTATGTGAGGTCTATGTTAAGTACTTTAAAAAATGAGGAAACTGACACTTTTAAAATGTGTAGCAAAAGAATTACTATGTAAGCACTTATACACTGGATGTCTGAGCAATTAAAGCTGATGCAAGGATTTTTTGATTGCTCAGCTTTTACAAATTGAAGGCACAATAGTATAGAAAATAAGATTGTTACTTCTAATGTATATAGCATATATAGCTGAATTTTCCTCTTGCACTTGCTTAATTAGGTAATGCATTTTTATTAACATGTTCATCAGGAAAAATAAGCTATAAATGTGATTGTTTTTCTCCCTTCAGTTCTGTTGTCAATAATTATTATATTGCATTTGATAATGAAATGACTTTCTTTAGAACTCTGTATGTCTTGGGATAAATTAGAAAGAGTCACCACATGGCCAAATGGGAAAAGGCTGTGCAGAACAAGGTGGAGCATGACTGGCTCCGAGTGTCAGCTCTGAGGCACTTTATAGCAAGGTGTATTAAACATAGGGAACTAGGTGATGATAAAACTCTAGAAATGATAAAAAGACTGTTCAGTCATTGATTTTTAGGATTCAGTGCCTGATTCAGTGTTGAGTCTTTCTGCTGATGTAACTGAGCCAGAGTCCGAAAGATTGAGCTTTTAGGCATGCATGGCATAATATTTAAGTACACATTCTTATTCCTGGCATCATATGAATACTTAGACTCTTTTCCAGAATGACAGCCATGATTTTTCAATGGAAATCTGTGCAACCAAGTATTATTTAATCCAGATAATTAGAGGCTATTATCAAATTTGCTTTATTAATGACTGTTACTATCATTACTAGCCCTGATGGGATGCACCCATGAGTGCTGAGGGAGCTGGCGGATGTCATTGCTAAGCCACTCTCCATCATCTTTGAAAGGTCATGGAGAACAGGAGAGGTGCCTGAAGACTGGAAGAAAGCCAATGTCACCCCAGTCTTCAAAAAGGGCAAGAAGGAGGACCCAGGGAACTACAGGCCAGTCAGCCTCACCTGCATACCTGGAAAGGTGATGGAGCAGCTCATCCTGGAGGCCATTTCCAAGCATGTGGAGGACAAGAAGGTGATCAGGAGTAGTCAGCATGGCTTCACCAAGGGGAAATCATGCTTAACCAATCTGATAGCCTTCTMTGATGGAATGACTGGCTGGGTAGATGAGGGAAGAGCAGTGGATGTTGTCTCCCTTGACTTCAGCAAGGCTTTTGACACTGTCTCCCGTAGCATCCTCATAGGCAAGCTCAGGAAGTGCGGGCTAGATGAGTGGGCAGTGAGGTGGATTGAGAACTGGCTGAATGGCAGAGCTCAGAGAGTTGTGATCAGTGGCGCAGAGTCTAGTTGGCAGCCTGTAGCTAGCGGTGTCCCCCAGGGGTCAGTACTGGGTCCAGTCTTGTTCAACTTCTTCATCAATGACCTGGATGAAGGGATAGAGTGCACCTTCAGCAAGTTTGCTGATGATACAAAACTGGGAGGAGTGGCTGATACGCCAGAGGGCTGTGCTGCCATTCAGAGAGACCTGGACAGGCTGGAGAGGTGGGCAGAGAGGTTCATGAAGTTCAACAAAGGGAAGTGCGGGGTCCTGCACCTGGGGAAGAATAACCCCATGCAGCAGTACAGGTTGGGGGTTGACCTGCTGGAAAGCAGCTCTGCTGAGAAGGACCTGGGAGTGCTGGTGGACACCAAGTTAAGCATGAGGCAGCAATGTGCCCTTGTGGCCAAGAAGGCCAATGGTATCCTGGGGTGCATSAGGAAGAGTGTTGCCAGCAGGTCGAGGGAGGTGATTCTCCCCCTCTGCTCAGCCCTGGTGAGGCCACATCTAGAGTACTGCATCCAGTTCTGGGCTCCCCAGTACAAGAGGGATGTGGCACTACTGGAGCAAGTCCAGCGAAGGGCTACGAAGATGATTAGGGGACTGGAGCATCTCTCTTATGAGGAAAGGCTGAGAGAGCTGGGCCTGTTCTGCCTGGAGAAGAGAAGACTGAGAGGGGATCTTATCAATGTATACAGATATCTAAAGGGAGGGTGTCAAGAGGATGGAGCCAGACTCTTCTCAGTGGTGCCCAGAGACAGGACACGAGGCAACAGGCACAAACTGAAACACAGACAATTCCATCTGAACATGAGGAAAAACTTTTTCACTGTGAGGGTGACATAGCACTGGAACAGGTTGCCCAGAGAGGTGGTGGAGTCTCCTTCTCTGGAGATATTCCAAACCCGCCTGGATGCAATCCTGTGCAACATGCTCTAGGTGACCCTGCTTGAGCAGGGGGGTTGGACTAGATGATCTCCAGAGGTCCCTTCCAACCTCAGCGATTCTGTGATTTATATGCTGGTTAAAAACATGAATAAAGATCAACTGAATAGTCAAAAACATGAAACATTTTGAACAGACCTAAGACTTGCTGATCATCCCATTTTTTGCACAGAGCTTAGTTATAGACCAGATTACAGAAGGTAGTAATAGAGGACACTTAGTGAAACTTTTATCTGTCTTAGTGCTCAGACTATGTTAACATCATCTGTTCTGGGCAGAGTGTGGTCCAGCCAGATCCCATTCAGGACAGGGGTGTCTCCTGCAGCCCTGTTAAATGACAAGTTGACTAGGCAGAATTAAAATGTGTTAGTTTTACTATTAGATCTTCTTTCACCCTAAATGAAAGTCAGGAAATCTCTTCGAGGCCAGTGCCTAATACTGTGGTTGCTCTGTGCCATCATTGTCAGTCTCTGTAAATCTCCAGCTTAAAAGTTGTGTCTCTGCGAGCTGCTATATTGGTAACTTTTCCAGGCCAGGTGTAGTCTAAATGTCTCACTGGACGTGTTGAGATACCGCACAGTGTGTGTGTTTGAATTGTTGCAGTTCAAGTAAACGGCATTCTCCTTCAATTTATACTGAACCTCAGTTCTTGTCCTGGGACCATTCTTGTCCTAGCCTCTATTTCAGTGGTGCTCTCTCTTGGCATAGGCATAAAACTTGGTGCTTATTTTCATCAAGGATCACTTCGTGGCTTTCCGCAAGTGTCCATTTGATCTAGTATCCTTCACTGCTATTCCTAACTGATACCTAGCATGGAGGTGCATTTGTGTTAGAACCTGCGTCTGAATACTGAATTCAAGTGCTCTCCCTCTCCATATGTATGTGTTTGCTTACTATGCAATCTGTTAAAACACAGGCCATAGCCTCCTGGTCTGAGCCCTGAAATCTGTCATCTCTGATGTCAACCTTGAGTGACATCCAACATGAGGGATCCTTTAAGCCAGGAATGGAAGAGGGTCTTGAGAGTAGTGCTCCCTGTCTCTGTTCCCGTTCTCAGTATCAGCTGTGGGTGCTAATGCTCAGTTAATACCATGTGTCTGTCACTCATCAATGGAGCTGGGATTCCCAGTTCATTTGAAATGCAATAGCACTGGGCCTGTGGCTCCAACACTATGGCATGATATTGATATATCCTCGAACAACTGCTATGTTTCATCCCAGAAATAGGTGGATCTCACTGGTAAGGAACTGATCTATTTAAAGCATGTTAGGATGGTGGGTAATATGAACTGATACTTCAGAAGCTTTGTAAATGTAAAGTACCTTGGATGCTGCTTTGTGTTGGTCACCCTAAATTAGACTATGTTTTTATATGTGATAGGATTAGTAGAATTAGGCAAAAGATTTAGTACTTGTTTCTGTAGAAAACAATCATCTAAAAGCTAGCTTTTCTCTGTATGGTGATTTCTTATATATAAAATGCTAAAAGAAAGTAAAATCCATAGTATATCCCCTGCTTATTTCTTTCTGACACTGTTTCATCTCTGGAGGCAAGTAAATTTAGTATTATGATTTTTAGTTGTACTATGGCTTCTCAAGAATTAATTGATCATAATCAACCATTTGGATAGAATGCTATGCAATTATCCACAGCTATTTTGTGATATAATTTTAAATAATGCAGTGTCCTTGTAATTTTCCTCATCGTTTATTCTTTTTGTTCTCAAGTCCTAGCCTTTCTCTTCCTACCCTTCACTGCAGCAGTGCCCACATCAATACCAGTGGTGGAAAAGAAATTATGCCACCTCACGCTCCCCGGAAGCTTTGGCTTAGTTAATGCTAGAAGTGTATTTCTGTTCTTCTGTGCAAGGTCATTGAGAACTCTTCTTTTAGTAGTAAGACACCAAATGCTATGTGCTGCTTTTTGCATAGCATATTGGTTAGGAAATATGACACATGCCAGCTCACAAATTTCCCAGTAATAAACTACATGTTTTCAATACTTCTTGAAGAAGGTGGCAATATCTTTGAATTCAAGGCACTGCAAATACAGAGGTCTTTCCCTGAAGACATGCATACCAAACAGATTTAAAATGGAATGGAAAAAGACAGTAAGGACAGTCCCATCTGAAACATTTTGTAATGAACAGTTTACCTCTCTGAAGAACATTGTGCTGTGTGTCAGAGAGACAAGCCAAAACCTTGTGTTGTAATGACATCAAATTGTAAAATATTGCCAGGGTAATTTATCCCTGGTGTAAATCTTTTGACTTTAATAGCTTCATGTATTTTACACCAAAGCTCTAAGTACTATCCTTTCCTTCTATTTTTCTGGAAAGAAGGAAGTATATATTGTGACAGTTAGGTTATTCCAGAATAAGGCTGGCTTCAAAATGTAAGGAATGGTGGCAGGTATGAACGAAGGAAGCTTTAATGTCGTCCATTGCAAATAACAGACTAAGAGTAAACAACTGGGAGTGTGTGAACACTCTAATTCTAACTATGAGATTTGGCCAGTAAGAACATTTATAGCTTTATTAGGTGCCTTAAATAACAAGTGTACAAAGGTGTGTGATCTCTGCATATCCATTTCAGTGGTGCTTCAGCACTGAGAAGAGTTTGTGTCAACGTTTTACAGGCCGAGGTCTGAGTGAGCCAGAGCCCCTTTTTTCAGATCTTGTGAAGCATGGAACGAGACTCCCTGGGGAGCTGCAGAAATAAAAAGAATATAAACACCTGGTGTAAACTGATGCTCATTCATTTGAATGTCTGTTGGATTAAAGCTTAATAGCTCAATAAAGATTTTTTCTATTTAAATATACGTCAAAATTCTTGTTTTGTGAGGCGTTGTTTCATAAGTGCGAGTTTTTAACTAACATAACTGTCTTATGAGGATTTGGGAAAATATATCACAGAGGCTCATGTTTATTTCTGAGTTTATTGATGATCATCTGGAGAAATATAGCTGCTTTGAAGTAAAAACTGCTTTTCCAGGTCGTGTTCTTACTGCTGCCTGCCTGAATGTACATGCATGATTTGATGAATCTGTTGGCTTTTAAATTTGGTGGGCTGATTTTAAAATGGGTTTTATAATGATGAAAGCTGTTATAACATTGTTTTATCAATATTAATAATATGTATTATGATTGCCAGTAGAAATACCAATCAAGTTCCAGCCTGTGTTTTGCTAAACAGGAAGCAGACTCTGACCAGCATATTTAACTAGATAAGGTACCTTTTGAGGTTGACTTACCATCTAAAAAACCACAGAAGAGTCATAGGGCCAGAGAGAATGTAACAGGGAGTGTAAGACTGTAGCCTAACACTTACCCGAAAAGGAAGTCCTGGGTACTATTTATGCGTATTTCATTCAGGTGCTGAGCAACCTCTTCTAACTCGGAAGTTAGCCCTGCTTTGAGAAGGAGGTTGGGGCTAGGTAACCTCCACAGATCCCTTCCCACCTAAATCTTCCCATGACTCTGTAACTTTGTATTTAAACAGTTAGTGGTTAGATTAGACTATTCACTAATTCAGTTCTTCGGTACTCTGAGCTGAGTTACTGGAGTATGTTATGCAGCTAATACTGTTAATAACTAGGGACACAAGCTAGAAGAGTAGAATAAATTATTCTGATTAGATGCTTTTGTAATAAAAGTTGTTCTAAGGTTCCCAGTCTCTCTTGAATGTTTCATATGAGCAAACAGGTTTTAAATGTTTAAAAATTGTGGGGAAAATAGTATCTTTAAATATTTAGCCTGGAAATAAAATTTTACTGATTTTACAACAGTATGTCCTTGTAAAGGCTAAGTCACGGTTCAGTGTTTAGCAGAGTGTATCTTTGAAGCTGGTAGCCTAAAGATTTGAGCTATGATGCGGACTCATTTGGCTCTGAAGTATATATATATAAAAAAAAAAAGACAAGAAGTAAAGGCAAATAAATCTCAGCCGTGGGCTAAGTGGAAAGTTTAGCACAAGAAATCTGACCTCCATGAGATGTGGCTGCAAAACACACAGTTAAACCATTTCTCCTGCTTTACAGATATGAAAGAAATAATAAAGCTGGCATGTTACATCATCAAAGACAATATTCTTTATGGTTACATTCCTGACTTTTTTTTTSCCCCCAAAGTGAAGTTTTCATGATGTAAGGGCATGAACTCAAAGCACCTGAAAAGTGTACTTTCTATATGTACAAACTGACCCTTTATCACCAAAGAAAATGGGATATAAAATATACATTTGTATTAAGAATGTCACACTAGTAGAAGAAAGGAGCCCCTCTGTAGCTGATGTCCTTTTTGACTTAAAATTTCATAACCAGCTTTAATGCTGCTGCTTTGTCAAAGATGAAGGTACATGGTTTAATGTTAATGAAAAGTTGGACTTTGGGAATTCCCACGTAACTATTGTGAGAATTATAGCTGTATTTAAAAATCAAAGTAGCTTCAGGTAAATTTGCTATTAAAACTCACTGCTTTCTTCTGTTTTAACCTTTGAATAACATCTTAGCAAAATATTTCCCATGTTTGCCTCTGTCAGAGTCTACTTTCAATATGTGCTGCTCCTGCAAATGTCTTCTCAGGTCTTGTTCCACGCTGGACTGCAGCCAGTACTTCTTTTCTCTCTAGTTGTTTCTCAAAACATTTTTCTCTTGTCACACATGCAAAATGTGCTGAATGGTGATGGCTAGGTTGAGCCACGGTTTGGTGTAGTTGATATTTGTTTGAGTTACAAAAATAAAAATACATAAATGAAACAAAAATAATTAGAGTCATCAGAGGCTTGATATGAAGTCTGCTGAAGTAATGGGAATCTTCCTGCTGATTTCTGTCTAATATCGATCAGGTTCCTCTCTAGCATTTGGGACCTAGCATTTATATTGTCTTTACAGTTGTTGCTGCCATCTGCTCCGCTCACTTGTCATGTCATGTTTACATTAGATCCGTAAAGTCTTGGGGTGAAGGTGACCTTATCTTCCTTTATGGTTCTGTAGCTAATAAAAAGGACACTTAAATTTAACTGGAGAATTTGAGTCCTACAGCAATATAAATAACAGTAATTTAACATAATTTTTTATGTACTTTAGTGTGCTTGTTTACATGTCTACTATGTATATTTTAAATCTGTATCTCTGTTCACAGTTACACTAGACACACAATTGCTTATCAAAACAGGAGGCTGTGATATGAAGAAATTGTGCGTATCCTTAGAAATATAACTTGTGTGATTTAACTTCCTCCCCTCTCCCAGTTCTGTTAAATATGAGCAGAACTTGTTGACAGAGATTCAGTAAGTAGTATCCAAAATTAAGCCATGTAACTAGTCTTGGCAAAGACTTCACAATGGTTGCAGTTGTACATTTTCCAGTTTGGGTACAAATGTTGCCAGGGGAATAGATTAATGTCCTGCCATTTTCTGTCCTTGTTAAAATCTTTTTTTTCCCAAAGAATGTCATATCAGAATTTTAATGTCGTGTATAATTTGTGAATTATATCATTGTGCTCTACTGCTTTGACCTTTTCTACATGCTGTAATTTGATTGAGTAGCCATTCCCTTGCTGTCTTTTTTTTAACTGCTTTATTATGCCGCAGGGAATGTGTAGACTAGGCAGACATTCATAATACACTCCACCCTCATTTTGACATCAACTGTCAGCCTTTTCGTTGCTTTACATGGTTGTTACTCAAACTTCATATTCATTAATTGGTATCTAAAAGGGAAGTAGTCTTATCAAGGAATGCATTACAAAGAGAGAGCTTTGAAGGAATGAAGTGTACCAGAATACTGAAAACTCAAAGTAGTGTTGCACAGGTAACATTTTGTAAAGTAGCATAGCAATATGATGTTTCCAAATAATACAGAATTAATCTGTGCTATGACAAAGATGATAATGTGGAAAAAGAAATAATTTTCACCCCATTCTGCTTATGATCTGGAGATAGCAATCTTGCGGTCTTTTTCAATGCCGTAATAATAGCAAAAGGTATGATGAATGGGAGATAGTACCAGACATTGCATTTCAAAGGGATACAATGTTATCAAAACAGCATCTGTGGCTGAATATGAGATTTAAGTATTAAAACTGTAGGACGACTGATTTGATTTTACACTATTTTGCACTGTTTTCATTTGAAGGTTCATCATGAAAGTGAATTGATTTTATTTCAGTTTCTGTTGCCAGTGTGAACTTTCATGTTACTCTGCTTTACAAATGCTTATTCGCTGGCACATGTTACAAGCTGCAGCATTTCTAATGGGGCAGTATACTCATTTTGTTCAACTTCCTCCAGTTTTACTGTACAGAAAAAGGTTCCTGAACTCTTACTGTACGCTTTGAATGAATAGACATTAAAATGACAGAATTCTGTGAAACAGGGTTTGGAAAGGAGTTAGTTACAGCTAAGGAGAAACTAGTTTTGAAAAGTGGAGACAGCAATGCAATACAATGTACACTGAAGCGTGATCAACTGAAAAACAGTAAACTATTTATTGAATGAGCCCGAGAAACGTATGGCTAAAATTTTTATGAACTTAAATTTATGCTGCACCAAGCAGGAAGAATCAGAAAGATTATGTCCATGATGGTAGCTGTAATTCTGATATCTCTGAGGATGATTTGTTTTGGGCAACACTGGTATGTGAAGCTATATTGGCTTAGAATATTTATTATGTCATGTTTTACTGAGATCTTTTCATAAGTACATAGTACTCCAAGATAATGTTTGTATTGGTGGAAAGTTCCTTCTTGGATCTTTTCTTCTTCAATTTACTGTCCCCTAGTTCATTTACTGTATCAATGTTCACTTGAATACACGTGTACACTGTTACTAAGTTGATCATATTCTTTGTTTCAAGTGCATCATGGTAAGTTATCCAGGAGACCAAATAAAAATGTTAAGTTCACTGTTGATACTACTCTTGCTAACAGTTGCTGAGCTGTTACATTTTATCTTAAGGTATATGTTATCAAGTGGACCAAATGTTTGTTCTGCTCTTCTGCATTTGATAATATGCACTTGTATCACTGCATCAACTTGTAAAACCAGGTCAGTGGAATGATCACAAAGTTGTTCTTGATTTTTCTTGGATTCAGTAAACATGTTTAACTTTTAATCATGTTTTGGTATGCCATTCTGAATAAGAATCCGTTTGTGAGTAAGGGGCAAAAATTGGATGTGAGTGTTCTGAAGGGTTAAGCATTACGCCATGGTATATGGTATAAATTATAGACAGTGGTCATATTAAGACTTTGTGTGATGAATGAATTAAAGCAATAAGATATGGGTAAATAAGAGGGAAAAGGTTTCTAACTGGGAGATATTCTGAAGTAGAATTTAGAATAAGGAACTATTTGATCTTAGACGGTGATTAATGGGACATAAGCTGGAGTTTAAAACTAGGGCCATTATTACACAAACAGATAGATAGCCAGGAGAGACCCTGATTGTGAGAGGGAAAAAGCTGTGTCTTTCTCTGTGTGCTTGCCAGCTACATCTAATGGGCACCAGAACTTTCAGGGAGTTGCACTTTAGACCATGTCATATGAAGAGCCAGTTTCTCTTCTACCACTGATAAGAAGAATGAGAAGGATATTGTAGAGGTCCAAAGACATTGCTGTTGGCAGAAGGTTATTTGCATTGACAGGCAGACAGAAAAATAAAATAAAGCTTTTAATCCTATGTGATTATATATGTGGTATCTCTAGTTATACACATGCCAGCATTTTTCCAAATGCCTATTTCTCCAGAAGTCAGCCAGCATTGCTACACATACTTATCTTATTAATGCAGTTGACTCTCAGAATCAAAGTCGTCAAACCATACTGTGCTTTCATCACATAAAAAGTCTGAAATGACTTTTAATTTTAAATTAACTCATAATTAAAAATTACGTATGTATGTTCTATGGAAATTAAGCGAAGCTATTTCAAAATTCAGGGAAGTATTTCTGACTTTTCAGCCTGCCTTGAAACAGCAAATGTTTTTAAGCGTCAACACCAACAATATTCACAGTAGAGGGAAACATTTCCTTTTCGGTTCCACTGTTGAGTGACTTTAGAAAAGTCTCTTGACCTCTTTGCATTTTCTTCCCCTTGTGCTTTACATCTTTCCTATCTTATTTTGGAGGCCCTTGAGTGCAATATTCTCATGTGCAACAGAGGACATAGAGTCTCTCTTGAGGGTGGGTCTTTGAGACATAAGACATATACTATTAATCTAGTCAAAATTTATTTAGATTTGCGTGTGAAAACACTTTGGAAGCCTTTATTGGAGAGCCGATCTATTACAATACATTTGGGACACAATAGTGTTAAAATATATTGTGCATATAGTGGTCTGTCCTGTCATGCGCATTACACAAACTGGTAGCCTTTCTGTAGCTAATTCTATAAAAGTTGATGTCTATGCTATAGTATAAAATAGAATATGTTTAAACATGAACTATAATATCAAAAATTCTATTAAAGCTTTACCAGGTGATGCTGGCCCTATTGTGCTAAGTACTATACATATTTTTGTAAAAAGGCAATTGCTGTTTTGAAAATTTTGCAAACTAAATATACATAAAATTTAAATAATGTATACCTGGTTAGCTTACTGAGGTTAATTTTTAATCACTGAAAAGTAAATTACAAAAATTGCAAGAAATACACTTTTAAGGAGAGTTGGAAAGTATAGCTCTGGTTTCTAATTCATTCTGTTTTAAGGGATCAGTTCCTATTGACCATGGTTTTCTAGCTGTAATGAAACTTGCATGTGCTGCATGACCTCCAGTTAAGTTTCAGTGAGGATTCTGTGGTATAAAGACCATGACAAAGTCACGCATTAAGAAATCAGAACATGATATGCAAAGAGGGATTTGAGAGGAAGAGATGAGGCCAGTAAAAATGAAAGGGTAAGTTCCATAAATGAATGTAAATGCAGGAGAATGCTTACAATTGAATAACTCTCCACCCTTAATCTTCCTAGCAAAAAATAAAAGATTTTCAGCTACTTTTCAACAAGTGTTTTGTTGGTACTCCTTTTGCAGACAGGAAGCAGTGACGAAGATTAACAAGTTGGTATTGTCCATGTATGTTAGCGCTGTAAAAGAACTGACGTGCTCTTTGCTCTTAGGCTGACAGTCATGCCTCTAGATCAGAGCACCTATAAACTATGGCCTGCCTTGCTGTTCAGTAACGTGCAAAGGAAGCTGATAGGTGGTATAGGAGCCAGCGCTACGGCAGAGCTCCAGGTCTCCTTTTCCATCCCGCGTGGTGGGATGTAGGAGAACGTACAGTGTGTGCCGGACAGTCTTCGGGGTTGGCTCAGGGGTGCTGCAGCTGGGTGCAGAGTCAGTGCGCCACTAAAATTGGTGGGTGTGTGYGTCCCTGTTTCAGATAGTATTTCAAATTTGAATCACATGCTTTATGGGCAAGCCTCTGGTACTCTGTCCATGGGCTGCATCCTCCATTTTTACAGCACATACCATTGAAACGACGCTACCTACTGATGTGCATTAGACAGTGCAGGCAAGGTCCTTTTCAGAGGAGTCCTTTTGACATTTCCCGGTACTTAAGGATGAAGGGGATCTGCAGTCAGCCGAACTCAGCTATGCCACTGGCTAGGATATGCTTGACTTTGGGAGAACCCTGTTTTTCAAACTATTTGCCAAACTGGCAGAAGAAGAAAACGTAACAAAAAGCCTTCCCCCTGCTTCTCAGGGKGTGTGTGTGCACAAATAGAAGTTCCTGTGGTCCTGCAATTCAGCGAATGCTATTGCCCCGGCCCCTGTCCCAGTCAAGCTTCGGAGGAAAAACCCAGCTCTTTCAGAGGGTTTTGTGAAGCCTGTGTGTGTACCAATCAATGCCTTGTGGAGGATCCCCGGGGAGCCTGATTGCATCCAGTCCCAAATACAGGTAATCAAACACTGCCGAACCCTAACAATGAAATTCCCTGCTGAGAAGGGGGAACGATGAGAAGTAAAATGCTGTTTATTTTTCTGTTCAATTTAGTGTTGAGGACAATCCTTGAGTGTGGAAGCGTAAACCTATCATTAAAAGATAGAGGGAGAAGTAAATTTTCATATCAAAAAATAATTTTTATCTAGACAGTTATTTTTAGATTAGACATTATTGCTACAGAAGAGTGTGGTGGTCTGGTTCAAATGGAAATAGCAAGGGAGAAATTTCCTTACCCCCAGAAGTGTTGGGGAGAAGAATGAGGGACGTGCTGGGACAAGAGATGGGGAGGAATCCCCTAGGGAAAACTCTGCAAGTTTTAGCCTCTGAAACTCCACTGCCCTTACCACCTAGATTCTCCAACTAAAACTCGCCGCCCCTCCAGGCCAACAACGCCCAAACCTTACAGCTGTCTACCACATTTCTTTTATTTATTTTTTTCCCCCCCAGCACTCTCCAAGAATCCTCTGTATTGCCACCGTAAAAATGGGTGAGGAGGGGGAAGAGGGTTTGCCTGCAGAGCAGGAAAGCCCTAGGTCCACTCCAAATGTGCCGTACAGGGTAGACACTGTGGTGCAGCGTTGTGAGAACTAACCATCCTTCAGTTACTCTTCAGTGTCTCTGCACTCCTGAATGTGGATAATAATTTCTGTTGCATATCTRCATCTTTTGTTTTCGTGGAGGTTGATGCTTAGACACAGAAGGTTTGAAGAAGAGATGGCCTACCTGATTGATGCACAAGCACTTTCCCTGCAGTCAATGGGACTCTTTCCGTAGATTTGACTGGAAGTTACGTTCAGCACTACTGTTGCAGGGACTGGATCAGAGGAGAGGAGAGACTATTTTTTGCCCTGTAACTAGAAACAAAACCTGAAATGTATTTCTGGGGTAGAAAGGGTGTGTTGCAGCTTCATTCACTTCTTAGGATCAATGTTAAACAAAAGAAACTTTAGGAGCTTCTTTCTCTGTCTTCAGTTTTTTCTTTTTTTTATGTATTCCTTCTCTTTATTGCTATTCATTTTCTGTCTTTTCCTCATCTTTTGTACACTTACTAACCAATCAATGTCTCTCTCAAAACTTCCCTAGAAGATTGTCTTTTACAATAATTTGCTATAATCACCCATCTTAGTGATACATTGCAGAAGGCACAATAGCTCCAAGAACAGACAGACAATTGGTGCTTATTTTCAGACAATTTTCATTTATATGATTTTTCTTTTTTCTCTCTCTTTCAAATGCCCATAAGTAACTACTTGACTTTTTCAAGGTCTCTTCGATGTGACTCTGCCTTAGGAAGATGAATCACAGTTCTGACCTTCAGTTCTCTCTCCTCATTTTGATGAGGCAACTTTCCATTTTGTAAAACAGAAAGCTGTTTTCACTTGCAAAATCATTTTATTGTGCCAGTCAAATTGCACAAGCAATGGCAGAACGAATATCTCTGATTTACCATGAAGGCTAAAGGAACATTTAAACAATTTTTGTGTGCATGTGTATTGGGTTTTTCTTGCTTGTTTTTGGGAGCCAACTCAAAACATTTGTGACACAACCCCTTTTGTTGTTGTTGTTTCTTTTTTCCTCYCCCTACTTAAGTAGTTCTGGTGCAAATACCTCTTAGTAGGAAGCACTTAGAGTCTTGAATATGCGCAGTGATTTYGTTTTGGTAAGAATTGTGTGTTCTAAGTAGATGTAAAAGATTTCCTTGATTTAAGATTAAAGGAAAATGCAATTTAAACAAAAAAAGGTTCTTTTAATAGAGCTAGCAGTCTACTAGAAAGTGCACTTATGCACTTACAGAAGGTTTTATAAAATTGCTAATATTAATTGTATGTATTATTACATTGAACTTTCAGCAGTAAAAGGAAATAGTGTTTATTTTAGTAAACTTTTAAATTGATTTGGACGAGAGAAATATGTCTGTCCTTGTATTTCAACTACTAACATTTCAGAATCAGTTTCTTATAGACCTCTGTACTTCCTAACCTTTTCATTTCCCATTCAAAGACCTTAGAAAATTGTGTTTAAGCCTCTATTCCTATTTGAAGCTTTACAGAAATACAGAAGTTTAGTTACTTTACTCTGATCTTTTTAACCTTTCCTTACTTACCACTGGCCCTTAAAGCATAAGAAAAATACCTGAATTACCAAATTTTTATCGTTATTGCCAGTACCACTCCTTGTTACAGTGCTAACAGATTTCATGTTATACAGCTTATCAAAGGCATGTCTTTGTCAGTGCAATAGCTAAATGCACTTGACCTTGATTTTTGCCCATCTTTAATTAGGAAACACTTGAATTTTTCTGAATTGTTTGGTCAGACTTCAGGTATTTTCTTATCTGGGGAACATATGAGAAGGATCAGGAACATCTTACTTACAGGAACCGATAATCATTGGGTCAGTGTTGTGACTCCAAGTCAGAATAATAGTAACTGCAAGTCACTTCCATCGGAGGATTCTTAAAAAGCTCATTTCAATTTTACACAGTTGCCATATAAAGCCATAGCAGTCACATTTTTGTGACAACAAGAGGGAAGCGAAGTATTGATCTGGCAGTGTTTAGAAGATGACAGAAGTCTAGAATGCTTTCAAAGCTGGTTGTAGTGAGGAATTCCGTTTTTCCACTGTGAGTATTACATTACCTGTGTATGTTGAGGATGGTATCAATTACATGTGTGAGCTATTTTCTATGTGTCGTCTCAGACCAATAGATTTGGGCTGTAGTGTCCAACAGGAACATATGTAAAGTGGGTTCATGCAATGGCAGAAATATGTTGGAGAGAAACATGAAGATATTACATATTGCATGCCCTAATAGTGATGACACAAAAATAGCACTAGCAGGCAAAAGAGTTCCTTTGGGATGTCATCTTAGCTGAAATTTGTGATGACCGCTTTGGGGATATTATCATGAGTTTTACAGCATTTGGTGCTTTTCTGAAAGTACTCTTTGGTTGTACATGGGGACTTCAAAATGAATGAATCTCAGGTTTATACAATTTAAAAGTCAAAGAATTACAAGTTTGGGTTTTTAAATCTTAAGAATTTTTAAGTCATTCTCAAGATCCTTTGAAGCCTGTTTTATGATGCTTTGAATTGGCAATACTGTAGGTTTTGTTTCTTCTGAGTTTCCTGTTCCTCTCCAGATTATTCAGCCTTCACAAACAAGAAACTGGTGGTTTTTTAGTGTTCTTGTAATGAGTAATGATAAGCTATTTAATTAGGTTATAGGATTGAGAAGAGAGAGACAGATAATATTCAATTAGAAAATTGTATTCTTGTAAATCATTGTTACTGATATTTTGACCTGCAGTGGGTGCAAGACATTAGCTGCTGAAAGCTACCACCCTAATTTATTGCAAAGATCTCCAATACTGAATTTCAATCTTTTTTTCCCATAACATTTTCTTCACTTTCCTCACAAGGAGCTATTTATAGTGCGTTTATTAGCTATACGATAGGTAGCAAACCCAGATGCAGACACCGTTCCTGGTCATATATACAGTATTCCAGTATTTCAAACTTATAAAATCAATTGTAAACCTGTTTTTTGCATTTTCATATTTACAACATGCCCTGATTTATAATTCTTTTGAGACTGGTGTTATAGGCACCTAATGTGAAAAAACTGTATTCTTTTGTAGAGCATTTCATATTTTCATGAAATTCCTTTCCTACTTAGTTTTAATTGTAGGCACCATGTTCCTGACAAACAGGAGTGCTGTTATTTAAATGCATTTTATAATTTTGAAAATTAAGGGGTAATACTCTGGAAGATACAAGAAATAGAGTCTTAGTTATTTTGTATATATGCTTTTTCCAACAATGTGAGGGCCCAAGATTTCATCAAAGAACAAAATCAGAATGCTATTTAACTGAGGAGGAAATTAAGTTACGGAGGAATACAAAGTCACTAAAATACTAAATAACATTTCAAATAATTTATCAGAGAAAACTCTAAAACTGGGCTGGCGGTATATCTTGATAAGTTTTTCAGAATGTTGTTTAATTCATATCATATAAAAAAAACTTTAATAAGAGAAAGGCGCTAGGCCTTTTTTGCCTGTGCTGTGTTGATTGCTTTACTTCTCATTGTTCATTTCTTCTCCAGAATCCTTTAACTTTTCAAGAATGCAGCTATGTGAGAAACTCATTTTAGATGCCTTTCTTGTTTAAAATCATTGCTTTCTTATGCTTTAATAATTGTTCGTGGTAATCTATTTCCTATTTGCACTTAGAACCTCTGGATTTGGTAGTTTATGAAAGTTTGAAAAGTTTAAATGGATCAATTTTATATTTTTTCATAATTTTAATTAGATCATATGAACTTTCTTCTTTCCACTGACCGTAATCCTTGCRCACTGATGGTGTTTTTGTCTGTTTTCTCACTTTAAGAATATAAATCCAGATGCTACTGTATGCCACATCATTAGAAACTGAATGATTTTGCCTTTCAAATGAAAATGAGAGGGCATTAAGAGAAGATAAAGCCTCTTCCTCCTTCAACCCCTTCCTTCTCCTTCCTCCTCAAACCCTTCAGCTAATGGCACTCTGTTAGCGTAATAGTCACCATTTCCCAGAAAGAGATTCTAGGTCTCCCATTTTTTATCTGTCAGTAACACCAACATACCTGATTGCAGTTTAATACCAGGGAGAGAATCAGCCCCGCTATACTGTCTGTCCTGTTCGCACCGAGAGATTGTAATTATGTGTTTGGGAAGATACTGGACAGGCTTAGGATCTTGAACCAATGTAGGAATCTCAACACCTTCAAGCGTAGATTTGAAGTAAGCCTGTATACTACTAGGTTTCATTTCTTAAACAATTTATCTAGTCTGATATCTCTTCATGCTTCTGAAGGCTTTTATTCCTGCAACAGATTTTATTAGTTATCTCTAAAACTCCTCAGTTTCTGCAATACCCCTAGCTTGTTTTCCTAAGGAAATAAGATATATGTGGTTGCACTCTTTGTCCCATACTTCCAAAGCATTTAAACCTGTTGGCTAATTCCAGACAAATTTGACAGAGGTGTGGTTCTGATGACAATTCGGTTCCCACACATTCTCCAAAAATTCGGTGACTGGCTAGAGAGGAGAGGCTGAGTTAGTGCTGTGGCTGGAAAGGCAGGCAGAGCTTGGTCTGTGGGGCTGCGGTCGCTGCAGGCTGGCAGCCAGCTCTGTCAACATCCTGCYGGTTCAGGGTGGCTGCTGCACGCAGTGTCTACAGCTCGTACCAGGATCTTTGGAAATGTTAATTGATTTGGAGTCTTTACAAATGGAGCATTAAGTTTATTAAGTTTATAGAAGAATGTATTTCTTTTTGAGTGTTCGGGTCTATATTTCAAGTGTGGACAAGTTGTCAGTTTGTATTATGAAATTACACTTTTCTCAGTGTTACCTAGATTGCTGATTTGCTTTCCAAGTTCACCAACCAGTCTCATCATTTTATTTTTTATGTGCTATTCAATGGCATAGATGCACTGATAGGTTGAGATACGTGTTACTGGCTTGTGTAGGTATTGCAGTGCTTTTGCTGTATCATTATGGGGCAGTGCGAAAGTCAGTTTGTCTTCACACACAACGTGCGATTCTTTCAGTAGGTTTAGATTTTTCCTTTTAGAATATCTAATGGACTAAAATAGTTGCTCCATAGCTGAACCTTTACTGAGTATCCTCTTCCTAAAAATCGGGAGGACAAAAACCTATAGAAATGTCTTTTCTTTCATTTGCCCAAATTATCTCAGGTAAGAGGATTTGTTCGGGATTTAGCTATAGCTAAACCAACAGACTTGGGAGGAACTCTTGATAGCAGGTTATCTCATTAGATGAACCTTATCTGTCGTTGGAGATTTGCTAACAGTGTTTCTTTTCCTCTGGAATTGATGAGTGTGTTCAGTTGTCATTGATTTCAGTAGGAATTGAGTTCTAATCTTCGGTTAAAAAAAAGTATGTAAAGTTGTGCAATACTAAAAGACAATTGAAAAATGTTGGAATTTTTTTAAATTCTCTTTGAAGAAAGTTTTCGTAAAAGCTCGTTATCCAACATCCAATATAATTTTGGGGGGGGTTCCCAATGGACAAAAATTTCTGGTCAAAATCTGAAAATCTTCTATGAAGAATGGATGAATGGATGAATGGATGCTTGCTCTCAAAAACACTCCCCTGCCCTCCCATCCTGTCAGATTTTCCATGAAAAGATTTCACCTCAGAGCCCTAAAAAGTCTTTCTGCATGGCGTTAAGTATAGAACTCTTACATTTCTCTATTGTATTGCTGTTTATCTGCTATCTTAATTTTTTATGATTCCATATTTTTCATTCTCCCTGCAATGAAACTAACCCCATTAAAATCTGGAGGGAAGGAAGGGAACTCCAACAAAAGGTAGCTGATGTTGAAGAGAACAGGGTGCCTTTCTGTCTCTCCTAGATTACTTAGCTATCCGTGATTAGATGCATTCTGTTCAGACTTAAAAGATAGAGTTTGTGTTTTTTTAAGTAATAACTTTATCATAACCAGAGACATAGCTTTTATTGTTTCATCTGCTGCAATTCCAACTGAAAGGAAGGTAGCATAGCTTAAGTGGAAGCTATAATGGAAAAAGCCCCCAGCAGTTAGTAGTTATTGAAAACCTCTCTTTTCCTATAAGAATCTTGGAAGTAAGTTATCCTGAGCATGTTTAAAAAAAAAAAAAAAAAGTTTAAAATGTGGTGCATTTGCCAAGTCATCTAATGCATTGTGATGTTCCTGCTCTGGGTACAGACCCATAGCAAATATTTCAGTTTGCTTGTGTAGAAGTTTATAGGACCAATATTATTGCCTGATCTGTGGTGAATTTTGGAGATTTTGGAATGAATTTACCATCTGGTAATTTTTGTGGAAAAAAATCAATGCTTTTGTATCTATATCTGATGACTCATCATTTCTGGCCTGGATGGMAGTGCTGGTTGCTAATCTTTCACTCCTTTTCTATCAAAAGAAGTGTAAAAATAGCTAAAATAAAATAATCTCCTAGTTGCAGCTCTAATTACACCACTTTTATGTATTTGCACTGATAACAAGGAGGACCATTTGCAAAGGCACAATCTCCAGCTTCTAGCCAGGATTAATTGTCAAGTTACTTTTGGCCTTTTTGAAAAGCTATTCCCAAAAGAAGGATGAATTATTGGTGAGCGTGCTCATCTTCTTAAGGCATTGTCCCGGCATTAGGAGATCTGGGTGCAGTGTCTGGCTTTGAAAAGGTTTGGGGATGATCTTAGCCAGACCAAAGTCTGACCTCATCTGTCAGGCTTTCACCTTCTGGAAAGAAGCATTCGCATCTCTGTAGAATGCCTAACTGAATGGGCCAGTATCGCCATTAGCTTATGCAGTTCAACAAAAGTAGTTAAAAAGTAAGTCAAATAAACCATGAGAAGATAAGAACTTGTATGGATGAAATGGAGTTCTTTCCTGTGTAAATGAAATTCAGGCTCTGTAACGTCAGTGGCAATGCACTCTATCTGTAGAACGTTAATACAACCTAACCGCATCACCCTKCTTATAATCTGAATTATTCAAATGCTTTCTTATTTGCCACTTAACTCTAGCTGACTCTGCTAAAAGGCCTTGACTTGTTTTTGTCTGAGAATGAAGACCAAAAACAGTTTTGAAAGTAAAACTGAAATTCTATTTGAGTGCTGGGAATTGAGTTTAAAGTTTTTCGTTTTCTTCTTACATTTGCTTTAGTTCCATTTGACAATCCTTTTAGTTGTAAGAGAGTGTAGCATGTCTGCTATTAAGTAGTCTGATGGAGTAAGGAAAGTGATCCATGCTATCTGGGATAATCCCTTACTAGCTTGTGGAGTTACATAGGAAAAATTCTGTCTTTTCCTCCCACAGTGTAAGTCTAAAAATGAAGTGGTTGTAATTTCAGGAAATGTAGACTATCATTTGCATAGGACCATGTGTTCCCTGCCCAACTTGCTAGGCGAGAAGGGCAGTGAAATCTTTTCTTGATGCTCTGCTCAAGTCTTTGTCCAAAGTCATGATGTGGCGGGATCAGTAGCGGTGTTCTTCTGTGGATGCATAAGCTCATGACATCTGTCTGTACTCCTCCTTGCCACAGGGTGTGTTTCAAAGGAAAGTCTGATACCAGCTACTGAATAAAATTGGATAGGTAAAACTCAGAATGGAGGCTAGATAATTTCTAAGCTACATTAGAATCTAGTGAGGTATTTATGTAATTAATATCCCAAATTAAATATGTGTTCTTTCTTTTCTGTTTTTAATGCGCTTTGGTTAGGGATCAGCACTGAAAAAGGTGTGCGATGCCATGCATAATGTGAATGAGTATTTGCCATGATTATGTGCTGGACCTCTCTGTTTGAATAATGGATCTTACGTGTCTTTGGTGCACAACTGAGCATGAATTTTTAATGTTTCTCTAAGCAGCTGTTTTTATTTTTACTATTTTAACTTATTGCTTAAATTAGCAGCATTTGGTGGGAGTGGTCTAACAGTAGTTCAAAGAAGGTAAAATCAGCCCTCCTGGATATTCTGCCCAGTTTGGTTACTGGCTTGCTATGTGAACTTAAACTGTTCAGTCTCTTGGTAAATTCATTATTCTGATTATAAAGTGAGGGGTGCAATAATCACCTCTGCAGAAGAGTTGTGCTTCTGTAACAAGGATTTTCAAATGGTTATAGGCTTTTGGTATACATGTGAATACTTTTGTGCCTGCTTTGCACAAGCCAAATACCCAAGGATTTACTTTTTTTTTTTTTTTTGCATTATTTTCTCAAGTTAAAAGTTCTTACTAAAAAATACCATACGTGCTCCCTCGCACAAAATATTTGCTGTATGAAGAAGCAGTATAGAACAAAACTGTACAGAAGGAGCATAATGGTGCAATGTGCACCAACACATCACTTCTTGTATCAAGCTACAGTTTGTGAAGTGTCCTGAGTTACACTAGCTTCTTGCTTTGTGGTCTTAGACTTTCACATACTGCTGTAAGGCTTGAAGGATTTGTTGAAGCATGTCAAAGCCTCATTTCCTCTTGGTACATTCTTGTAGCTCCATGGCTCAGGTTAAAACAGAGACTCTGGGGAAAGGCAGAGGCTCCAAGAGCAATCGGATGGCTCGTTTAGGCCTATTATTTTTACCTGTTTAAAGGGCAGATTTTTAAATTTAAATTCTTAGGTACTTTTTTCTCCAATAGTAGAAATCCAAAGCAGAGAAACCTGAAAAAACAGAAACCTGTTCCTGACATTTCTGGGACCAGATGTTCTCATGAGTTTCAGAGCATTTAATACGTTGCTTGCAAATGTTAGTTAAGAAAGAATTTGCTTTGATACAGGTTTTCACAGTGCTGCTGTTTGTAGCACTGTTGGTGAAAAAAGATGGGAATATAAACATCAAAGAACTAATTTGTGGACTTCTGCTAAATTTTGCTGAAGTAGAGATGTGCCTGCTTGGTGGAAGTAATACAACCAAGCCTTTGTTTGTACTTAAATAGTAGCTTGAATGTCAGTCCTTGAGGACCTAGTGATACTATTCCTTGAAAAACAGCTGTAGTTAAACATGTTTTTGTATATTTGTAGTGATACGATAATTTTGATTGTTTCAGAAATTTTCTGTTGGTTCTTAGGAGGCGGAAAGATCCAGGAGATAATCGGGAAGCCCAGAACTTAGACCTTTTAGGAACTCGAGCCCATCGTCCCCTAAAGGGCTGCACTGTAGTTACATAACCCTGCACTACCTTTAAGTTGCCTTGACAGCATAAAGGAATAGAAAAGCGGACCAGAAAGGTCCCAAAGTCGCTTGTATGGCACGTGTGCTCTTAACCTGGWAGGGTTACGCCATGCCTGCTCCCAGTTGCTGCAGCAGGAGCTGGGTTTGGAGGATGATTGAGAAGTATCCTCCTATTCCACTTCCTAGAAGCCTTTACTGATACTTTGTGCGGAATAAAGTCAAGGAAAGAATAGAAATGAATTAGAAAATGGAGGAGTATATAGCCGTTTTCATCCAAAATGTCACATCTTTATATCTGTATTAAACATTTTTTAATTACCCAGCGCAGATTTATGACAAGCCACATGACTCTGGAGGATTCAATCTAGGTCAGGAGTTTTAATGCAGGCGCTCCATGGATATTTACTTTGTTGCTTTTCCTGCAGTGAATTGGAACTGCTTGATTTGGTGATGGTTGCCAGCTTTTCTCATGGATATTCTCTTTATTTCAAGTGGTTAAAGCTAGCATTTTTAGAAGAAGATTTATGTACAGTCCTTGATACGTCTGTGGAAATCCAAGTGGCTGTGGTGTGACAACTGTGAAATCTTGGGTGTCCATGGCTATTGCCCTATATAATGCTGAATACATATCCCAAAAGCTTAGTGTGCTGAGGAGTTGTGGAGCGTGCAGAGATTTCCAAAGATGCAGCAATTGTACCTAAGTCAGTCAATTAAAGCTGATTAAATAAGTTCTACATGGTTGCATAGATTGCATACATCGCTTCCGCTAAGTCACAGGAAAAAATAAGAGAAAATCGAGCCACAGTTAGCATTTCATGCTTAACTGCAATAAATTAATACTCCCTGTAGTTTTATATAGAATGTCTAATGTTGTTCAGTATAGAAAAATTATTCACATACCATGAGATCAGTCAAACAGGGACATAACCCCAGTGTAAGAAAATAAAGTAATATCAGAGACCATGAGGACAATAAAAAGTTTTATCTTAGCAACCTTTTACTTTCTCTGGCTTTCTATGTTTAAAATTACTCTATAAAGAGGAGCTTCTTGCATTAATTAGGTTGCAGTCTAGAGTTGTGTCCTGAAATTTGCAGAGCAATTGTAATTAATGAGGTTTCTCACAAATGCAGCTGTGTCCTTCCATACCCTGCCATTGGTCCAGTCCAGCCTTAAGTAGACCCTGCAATCAGGAGCCAATGGAATTACTTCCTTTGTAGTAAATAAGTAGTGGTGGATRCTTACATATAAAATATTATATATATGTCTGTGTGTGTATACTGAAAATTAATAAATATATAAACCATATATTTATATTTAAGCATTTGTCACTATTTATTTATATTTAGATATGTATACCTGCAAAATGAGTCAGAGAAAAGGACAGTTCATTTATTCAGAAACTGCCCTCAAGTAGTAAAGCAATTTCATAGTTCAAAAATAGTATTATGTAGACACTGATTTTGCCTTCTGGCCTTATCACTATTGGCATCGTGTTAAAACTACAAAACATGCAAAAACTGATGTATCTCGATGTTTTAGAAGATACCACAGTCTAATTTAACTTTTTCAACCACCTCTAATAGTGTGTAAAGCAAAGCATGCAGGTACTTTTTTCAGTACTAGACTCTATTTCCATATATTCTTCCTATAATAAGTGATGTTCAGGACCTGTATGTTATTCTAAATGTAGCAAGCATTCTATAAACCATGTGAAATCATTGTAAATCTCTTACTMTCTCAGACCATTCTTTGGAAAACAAGCAATTTGGAAAAAGAAATCAAATTCACTATAAAAGAACAGGAAATTTCTTTTAAAAGCTCACAAAAGGAAAGCTACTTAAACAGAGCAAGCATAATTCTAGAACATGCAATTGATAGGGAAGAATATAGGTTTAATTGTGGGATTAGCTGTCTCTGGTAGTGGTCCACTTTAGAATATATCAACAGATTATAAAAATATCTTGTAGTAATTGAAAAATGGAAAGAGTAGTAATTATGTTGATTCCAGATTTTAAAGATGACAAAGAAAAGGTGTGTATTCGGCTGGAAAAATGTAGTTACTTTAAGAGAGTTCAGTTAATTATATGAAATCTTAAATGTTACAGGTAATGGCTTTACAAATTAGTGTTGTCAATCTAAAACAGATAATAGGATAATAAGACATTTATGGAGATTATATTTTAAAAAGTTACAAATGTGCTCCTCCAGCCAGGTAGATTGCAGACAAAAACAGGGGAGCCATTTAGGAAATAATTACAAGTGTTCATAGTGCAGGGTAATACTAAGAAGGAATTGAACTTTGGGCTTAGTGGCTTTTACTTGTTTCCTAAAGGACTCTTATGTCCTTTTTGAAGAAGCTCTCCTTCCTATAGTACAGTTATTCTTCAGCTCCTCTGTCACCTGGCCCGCGATTGCACAAGTTTTCAAATGCTCCTTAGTCCTATAGGTCCTTTTGAAAGATGGGGTTTTCTGATACTCCCCTCGGCTGTAAAGAGGCAGGGTGTTTGCTGAGTATGGTTTTCACCATCCGCTGGTACTTCCAGTGGAGTGACCTGGCCTGACTTCCTTCGATGCACGTGCTTACAGAAACTCAGAATCTCTCCCCATGAGTTATTTACTTAGTTCTGCAGACATGTGGTGCATTGCAGTTTTAATTTCCTCTGAGAAAGTCATTTCATGACTTAGAAAACTGAATTTCTTTCAGATAAACAAAATGGTCAGTTTGAAAAGTTTATAGTTTTCCTCAGCAGTTCAGAGAAAGAAAGTTGATACAGAGAGTGTAATGAACAAGGAGGGATGCGATTATGTATCTGACTTTGTAAGTGCTGGAGGTTTCATTGACTTAAATGGGGCGTTTGGATCTGGTTGTATATGACAATTAYGAAGATAATAGAATGTGAAACAGAAGGAATAACAGAGAAAAGATGAAGAAATTAAGGAGGAAGGGCGTCAGAGAAAAACTGGAAAAGCATGTACTGCAGCAAATAGAGATACATTTGAAGAGAATACTAGTAACTGTGGGTCCCCCTTGTTCTGTGCTTGTCATTGAAGGACTTCAGGACAGTTGGCCCAGACCTTACTTCACATGAGATCATGGCCTGGGTTGGTGGGGTGGAGTTTATTGTACAAAGACATGAAAGTTGGCATTTCACTTTCATTAACTATGCGGTGAAAGGTGTGTATGAGTTCCGCTAGGTCAYGAAGAGAATATAAAGGCATGCTACCTTCTCACCTGCTGCCCCTGCATGGGAATTTTCAATCCTGGCATTTGCCATCAGTTCAGAAAGCTTGTTTGTTTGACCCTTGCTTTTTCTCTATGCATCTGAAGATTTCACTTGCTCCAGTTCTTACTCTTACGTTGTCTCTCCAATTTAATATCAGTTTTCCAGTATTTTCCCAAACAGGTCCTCCAACCCCATTTATTGTTCTTGTTCTCCTCCAGATCTTTTCTTTGTTCTTTCTACAGCTAGTCTTGGGACACTGTTTTTAACTTGGAACAAAGAAGCTTAATGCTGCCTTTCAGATGATTTCAAAACTCATATTGACCTCAGTAAGATATGAGCACTTATAGATATGTAGTGATCAAGTCCAAGCTGTCTTATTGGATCATCTCACCTGATTGCCAGTATGTTACATACTGTTAACATTTCCCCCTGTTTTAAGTGAGTATCTTGTTGGTTTTTTTGTTTTTGTTTTTTCTCCCCTCCTAACACGTATCTTCTCCAAAGACATCCAGTTTAGATTCAGAGACAACAAGGACAGTTTTCTTTGTTGCTTGCTGTTTTGCTTTTAAAAATGTGTGTTCCGTTTCTGAGATGAATTTATCTGACTGTACCTTGTTATCACTGGTTCTCTTTAATACTGTTCTGTTTTGCTAATAAAGAAATARCCCTGAATCTGTTTAGTAGCTGTTGGAGTTTGTTGACACAGCAGTTGAGGCCTTTGGCTACAGATTGAGTGGTAAATCTGTGGGATCGTCCCAGATACAATAACCAGCTGTAAGCAGATCCTGGGGTATAGTGTTAGCAATGTCATTCTTTGGGCTCTTCGAGAAAAACTGATGCTGAGTGGGAAGGCTTCAGTGTTGCAATGTATTTTCTTCTTTGCTGGTAAATATGTACTAATCATCTCTCAGTCTTTTTTATAAGATTAGCAGATGTGGTTTTTTTACAGTGTGGAGCTAACTGCAGAGTTAGAAAGCCTAAGATTATTACATCTATGGGATTACCCTTTTCAACTAGTAAGGTTTATTGTCTGTCAGGCTATAAGCTTTGCTCTCTACGATCTGTTTGCTGTAAAAACCATGTTTGCTTGTACTGTGTTCATCATTCTGTAATTTTAATAAAAGTCAATCTAATATCAAGTTTTCCATAATTTTGAATGGAACTGCAATAAAATTCACTTGGCTGTAGTTATGAAGCCATTCCTTTTGACTTTTTGAATATTTACTTGAAATTCAGTAATCTGTAATCTTCTCAATGTTTTAGTCCAATTTACCTAAAAGAAGGGGGAGGGACAGAGAGGAAAAGAAAAAAAAAGAAATCAGTAAAAAAGAACTTAGGGAGTCTTGTGTTCAAGTTATCTAGATCAGCTTATTTTAAAATATTTACCCTACTTGATACAATATATTTACGCTATTTGTGCATTGTCATACATCTTACCAAAGATAGACTGGAAATAATTATGGAATAAATTTATCTGCTCTGAATCATTATTGAGAATATATTATTTTCATAGAATAATTTGTCTAAATATTAAGGCTCCTCTTCTGCCTAGAATTGTCAAAAACTTTATTAACTCTTGCAGTGATTCCTTCTACTTTTGTCTTTCCTGTATTTTCTAAGTGTATTTTCCCCCATTTCTTATGAATTGCTTCAGGAAAGTTCTTAGTGATATTCTCACTTCGCCTTTTTCTTATTCATGAAGTTGTGATTTGGGACCATCTAATAATCTCTTTCTATCTCAATTTCAGAGAGTATTTCACTGTCTAATTTTCTTCTTTCACTTCAATTTGCTTGTAATTTTCCTCGGCTGGGATGATTATTCTGTCTAGAATGTCCAGTGGTTGCTTACATTGGATTTAATCTAAGATCACTTTTTCCTGGGTAAAGTATTTATTTCCAGAAATTTGAACAACATTGAAGGCCATTTACACTGTGTTAACTGTGGTATCCTTGGTTTTAAAATTTTGCCCTGTATAATTTTCAGAAAAATATGCCATTTTATTACTGGATGCGTGAGAATTTCTGTGCATGTTGCATACTGAAGTTGTCCATAACAAAATGTTCTTTCCAAACATTGGAAATGATCTCTGTTTAGATTTAAGCACCAGAGAGAGCCCGACATGAGATGTAAGGGCTAGTGGTCTAGTTCATATGTTTTCATTGTCCCCTGGTTTCTGAATTATCAATAAAGCATGGGATCTTCAATGGAGAGTGTTATTCCCCCCCTTTCTGCTTATCTGAACAAGTTAACAGTTGAAGCAATAAATTATCCTGGCAGGTTTCTATAAGGCCATTTATATCAAATTTCTTTTAATCGGTGAGAATATCTAATTCTGTTTTGTTGTTACCCAGATTTTTAATTTACACTATATAAGCAATTGATTTTTTTCCCATCCCACACTATATTAGTTAAGGCTGAAATTCCCCTGAAATTCAGATGCATTTCACAGGACATTGTTTTACTGCCACTTCTGAGAACTTTTTTTGCTTTCTCTGCCAGATAATCAGCCTATTAATCCCTTCATTCTCATCTGATCTTTATTTCTCCCTCTTTTTGCCCTGTTGACCCTTTTCTCTATTTTGAGGTCTGTGCAGTCTCTGCAGCTGACCATTCTGTGTGTGGAGCTCCATGCTCAACTGTCAGAGGACAACACACAGGATTTTGTAGCCTGTACCCAAGGAGGCTGGACTCGCTCTGCCTGTGATGGAGGCTCTCCAGGGCAGGTGCTGTAGATATGATACATCTGGTGTTGGACCTTCTGAATGCTAGTTACGGACCCCTTTTGTACTCGCAGTGCAGGACACTAAGCCTCATGCATCCATGCCTTAAGACAGCATTTTGTACATGAACGTTTCCAAGGCTGCTGCTGCTATAGACTTGCTGAGGCGCTGTTAGGCCTCTTACCAGTCATCCTTCTAATGAAGGAATAAGGTTGAATTTGAAAATGATTATTTGAATATTAATTTCTTAAGCCATTTTCCTGCTCTGGGAATCTAGTATTCCTTCAACTGAGGAGAACTCATCTCCCAATTCCAAGTAGTTCTTTGTTTATATTCTAGTTGTTGTCTCCCATAACTTTTGGTTGTACAGCATGATCGTCTTCCATGTTCTTGGGATGAAGGAACTGCAAGATGAAGTTCACCAGCAGATGAGCAGCCTAAAGATCTGTGAAAGGCTGCTATTAGACCTCTAGAGGTGGAATAGCATAGTAGTGGGTGTACTATCAGATACTTAAAGCATGCACTTTAAAAAAGGAAACTGGCAAAAAAAAAACCCTGTTTTCTTTTAAGTAATGCATGTTGACACCACACTCTCTAATTGTTAGGTATGAGAATTACTCATTCCTTGCAATATACAGAAAGCTATAGGAATTAAATGCAAAATTTCTCTGCTGTGTTTTCTCTTCAAAGATACTAAGATATTTAAGGAGATAGCTACATCTTTAAAATTGCTTTCTCTGGCTTGATTTCAGATGTAGATATTTACATTCTAAACCTCTCAATTGATGGTGTGCTTACATTAATGTTTAGAATATCATTAAGGACGTGTCATTACAATAATGTATTAAAGGTAATATATCACCGATACAATGTTCTTCCRATCATACATCAATGAAATACATCATTACTCTGAATTGTCTGATGTATCAGCGAAATGCATCATTACCTTGAACCATCTGAATTTTTTGCAGTGTAATACATCATTGGCATGGTGTAACCCTAATGATAAACTAGCATGCAACCAGGCTTCATTATGTTAAATTATCTAATACAAGATTCTTTAGCTCAATAAATATATCATGTAAGCCATCTCATCAACTGAGAGACTGAGAGATGGAAAAGATTGGTGTATTAGCATATGTCTGAGTGTACTGGGAGAGCAAACCACACAATTTGATGTGTTTTAGAAATAAAATATTACGCCTAAGATGGCTGTAGAAATAATTGGATAAACCAGCACTTGAACATACTCTTTCAATCACAAAAACATGACATTTGCCAACCTGTAATTACTTTGTGAGCTTAGCAAACAGATCCTGTTGGGGTCTGTCAAATAAGAAATGTGGAATGGTAGCTGAAAACGCATATCTGAAAAAGCCTGTATTTCTCTATATAGACATGAGCATTAAGAGACGTTGAGCCCATGGAGGTACAGGCTCTTGTAGTTGCAAGAAAACAGTTGACATATGGGGGAAAAGGAATATTCAGTCATTTACATTAAATCCTGTGTAATATGTATTTCCCACCCAGGTCATCTACGGTGGCTGAAAGTGTCAAAGATCGATACTTTAAATACTATCTGATGGTTATTGAAAATAAACCGTGTCCATCAGTATGCTGTATTTTAAATTGATATCATGAATTCTGACACTACTAGCGTCAAAAACATAACTCCATCTGTCACTGAGTTAAGAAAATCTTAGGTAGTAGTTTAAAAAGTAGCAAATTGAAATAGTTGCTGACAGCAGACTAGAGAGGGACAATCAAGTACATTTGGTCATGTGTTTAAAGAAACATGATAACTTACTTAAATGTATAAAACAAAGTATTTTCCCCTTTAAAAACATGCTTTGGAAAAAATGTCATTTTTCACAGGTGAATTTTTTAATGTGAAATTATAACATTTTTATTTTTCACATCACCTTTTGATGAAACAAAAGATAGTTGATTACGATCGGAACAAAATGCAAATGGTCAACTGGTTTTGCTTCAAAATCTAATGTGGAGAATAGAAATTTTGAATGAAAAAATCCAAATGAAAAAATTTCCTTTTAATTATTCTGTAAAGTAAGGAAACATTTTAAAATCAGCCTTAATCAAACATAGCCTATATATGGTATTCTATTTTACATATACCTGTTGGAACATTGTAAGGTCAGGACTGGATTCGGTCAGGTTGTTAGTGAAGTAGATTCTACGCTAAAACTAGAAACACCCTCGTTTTCCTGTTTAATTGTTTTCAGATGAACATTCGTCCAAACATTATAAGAAACAGCAGTGTGATCTTGGAGACTTAAATACAGTTTATTTCAATGGAGCTCACCTACAAACGAAACGCGTTCACTTGCGAAGGGGAGATTTCATTCTGAAAACTGACACATGCCTGAATAGATGTAGGTAGCCTGATACTTCAGAATGCTTGTTAACATCGATAAAGCATGTCTGAAGTTATTTGGAGGAGCTATAGTCAATGAACTACTCACCATGTGAAAGGGTGAAAAAAAGGCCTTTAAACAAGCAGTGGTGCCTGAATCTTAGGTTACAAATTTTTGCAATCAATTCATGCAGTGGTGTGTTATTCGTGTGGTGGTGTATTATATACAACAACAGTATAAGATTTSCTTTCTCAGTTTATTTAGTGGATTGAAAAAACATCTATTTGTTTGTACAAGAATATCTCAAATATTTGCTTGTCTTGTCTAGAGATTTAAAAATTTGCATGAATTCTCCAGAAAATGTTGGATGGCAAGGTAGCATCAAACAAAATACATCATTTTGATTCAGTATCTTTATTCATTTCCTGAGTTTAAATTTGGATATAAATGGGATTTGCAGAAAGTAGTTAACTAAAAAAAAAAACATATCTAATTTAAAATATCATAGACTGCGTAAGTAAAAGGATTTGCAGAATATAGTTAAAGATTCAGACTTAATTAAAAGCACCATACTACATTAAAAATGAGGGAAATGTTTTCATGATAACTGTACTCCTGCAAATAGTAGCTTTTCCATTAATACTGTTTGTTTAATGCTCTCTGTTAAGTTAGTGAAATGCCTGGAGATAATGTGGGATACATAGCTTTGTGATTTTTTTTTTTTTGGCCTAATCCTATGTGTGTTTGAGTCCCACGCTGATTATTTTTCAGTAGGCTCTGAAGCTTATATCCAGGAAAAAGCCCCACAAAAGATGATCTGAAGCAGCTATGTAAATATATTTGAAATTTAATTCACAGTTAAAACTTGATATAGGTGCCAGCAAGGATTGTTGATATTTATTTGCCTGTATTTCAGACTGAACAAATAGAAGAAGGAATTATCAGATTCTGTACTGCTGAGCAAAGTGTGTATTTGTGTATATTGTGTGCGTGCGCGTGTGTGTATATACGTATATTCCCCTTGTCCTGGTGTTTCTCTTGCCTCCCTAGCTACTGCTAATAAAAACAGAAAGGTGAGAATTGGTGGAGAGGCTGACGCTTGAAATTTGCTTCCATGAATACCTGGACGATTAAATGCCTTTTCAAATCTGTCCCTTTTCTATTCCTGCTGTTATCATTTATTTACAATGGGGCCCAGGAACTTCGAGCAAAGGTCAGTATTTCTTTTAGACTGGCACAGGCTGGATTTGTAATAAAGAAGCCTTATGTCTGGTGCCACATCCATCTTYCACCTTCAACATTTCCTAAATAAATAAATAAATAAACAAAATCCATTCAGTGGTTTAAGCTCCTAAGAGCTGAATCCAGGATATAACTTTGACCAGTTATAGTCATACACCTATTTTTCCTGTGAGGAAGCACCCTGCAGTAAAGAGAGGCCACCAATGTTTTAGCTATCCCACATTAATTTACAGTCACTTAAACTATATTTGAACAAGTACATAAACTATTATTTGTGCAACCAAGCAAACTGACATTCCTAAACATTTCAAATAAACATCAGGCAAATTCTGGCTGGTGAATTTTGTAACTATTTCTCAAGTACTTTCTCACCTTAAATGTGGAGTCYACCTTCAGTGTGTGTGATTATGAGCTATGCAAGCTGCTGGCTAGGGGGTTAAGATTAAACTAAAAAAGGCAGTCAGGGAATTTGTTCTTTGCCCCCCCCCCCTTGAACCTTCTTGCATCATTTATTGATACTCACATAAAGTTTCCACAAAATAAAAATGTTTGGCTCCTCCTCCCCCTGAAAAAAACTGCTTTAAAAAAACAAATCCTATAAAACCCTAAGTTTCTGATTTCACAGAATACATCTAGCATGTGGAAAATGCATTGTTTGTATGCAATAGATTTGTAGCACTAGGTAACTCTTAATATCAACAGTCTAAAAATCTACATATCAAAAAACAAACAGAACACAAAGTTCTAGCACTTGGTGTCCTGTAGCATCATCCCTCTGTGTTTGCTTTGGCAGCAGCGGCAGAATGAAATGCAAGAGGTGTTGAATGTGAAACAAATGAAATGTGGAGGGTTGGTGAAGGGTCACAAGGGATTTGTCGCTATGTCTGTATATGCACAGATATATATAGAGAAAGCGAGAATATGCACTGTGGAAAGGAGCATTTGTGCTTAGTTAAGTTATGTCATTTGAATTTTTTTCAATGCCATTTGTCCCTGTACTTAATTTCTTTCTTTCTTTGTGGAATCTCATCAAGAAACTAATTGACAGAGTAAAAGAGCACTGGCTTAGAGCACCTTTCATATGGCTTTTGTAATCAATCTTCAATAGTGTATACGGATTTGTATAGGACCTTCAATTAACTTGTACATTAACACTGGTACAATTTTAGATCCTTAACTTATCAGGAGTGCTGTATGCAGGGGATTTGAAAAATGGAGCAAAACTGGTTGTCAGACACATTTCTTCACTATGCTCATGTAATGCTGGGCATCAAATGGAAAAGGAAACAAATGGATTGAGAATGTTGCTTTTCTCTGAGATTTTCCATTATTGCCTGCATATTATTGTCTCACAGGATTTAAGAGATTTTTTGAAGGGAAAGAATTGCCGGTGTTCTCTACCTGAAGAAGCCCAGCTCATTTGGTTTAGTAATGGTTTGTAACGTGTGATTTCGTCTTATTATTACACATTATCATATCTGTTATCAGTAGTTTTCACTAAAATGCAGTTCTAAAACAGTGCTTAACTTGACTTTGATAGCACTGTTCATGTATCACTGTTCATGTGTAAATGGAACTACTCATATAGAAAACCTATTTTTGGGGTGAGACTTTATTGCTTGGGAGTAGAAGTTGTTAGCTAGACATGCACAGAAAATGGCTAATAAGTATCATCTTAGTTTTCTAACAGTTGACTGACAAGAGGTTAGATGCACCAATCAATCTCCAGAATTTAGACGTTTATTTTTAAATGTGTACATCTCAGAAAATCTGCTAGAAAAAAATGCACTATTGTTATTTCCTGGGTATGTTAATTGCTATTTTAATCACTATATAAAAATAATCGTGTATTTTATGGTTGATTCTAGGGTCTGATCAGAAACAGGAATCTCCTATAATATAGACAGTATTAATGCATTGCACTCGCTACCCCTCACCATGAAGGACTTGGAACATTTTAAAATCTAGTTTAGTCATTCGATGTCAGATTCCACCTTCAGAAACTGCAAGGTAAATCCAAACCCCACGAACAAAAAGTATTTAATTGCACTGAATATGAGCTAATGTTTCTAATTATTCAAGGGTTCCTGAAGTATTTTAACCTGTAGTAAATTAACTGCTGCAAATTATTTTGTGTCATGTCCAAAATGATATAATAGTCCTTTTCCTATTCAGCAAGATAACAATGAGTGGGTTTCAAATCTAATTATTCTGTTATCTGCTCAAAACTTCTACTGACTGGATGACATGATTATTATGCAAGTTGGTACAATAAGTGTTGGGATAGCCATCACTGGAGCAATGCAAGATTACTGTCTGTTGTATTGGAGGCGTAGCAGGGACTTTCATTTAGTACTCATTAGTGACCCTGTTAGTTTTTAAGCTAATTCAGCTCTGGAGTGAGTGCGTTCAGGTCCGCTCAAGTGAAATAAAATGTGTTAGACGTGGATTTAGCCCCTGATCTCTGATAAATATTTAGAGCTGGGAGTAAATCAGTTTTTCATGTGACTTACTTGAACAATTATGTGGCACAATAGCTTCACACTGGTATAATGAAAACGAATGAATATGAATGGCATTTATAAAGTTACAAGAAAACTGCACAGCATCACTCACCATCTCCYGGTGGAACTATTTGTATGAGACTATTGTTTCTTAACTATACTATGCTCTTTACGGAACTCGGGAAATATGAAAAAATCAGGAAATTTCTGGATGCATTTTGCTGATGGTCTTTGGTCAGGCTGTATTATGTAATGTACCATGTGTAAAACTAAATCAGTGTCCTCCTGCTAGTTTGAGAGAAGACTGAATCGAACACAGGACTGTACAGGAACCAGAACTTCCGTCCTGTGAGAAATTTTGCATTTCCGTGCAATTATTTCTATGAATCAYAGATCAAAACACTGTTTAGAGGAAGTGAAGTTAATTTTATAATCCATTTATTTTCAGTGAGCAAACCAGCTCTTAAGCAGACCAGCAGGTGGATTGGTGAGCCAAGAGGCATGCTAAACCGAAAGAGCAGCCTCAGGATTTTGTCAGCTTTGTAGGGAACTCAGAGTCTAAGTCAAGCAGCCCAAGAGTTGGGGAGCTGGGAAGTCCCAAGATGGACAGTAGCAAAGCTGGAACTATTCATTAACATGTAACTCCAGGAAGCTTGGAAATTTTATGCAATTCCTGGACACAGAAAGGAGAAGGCAATTAAAGTAGTGCATTCCCAACATAGAAATGTATAAGAGTACTAGAGACTAATTAAGGATATAAGCACACAGATCACTAGGAATTGCCCAAGAATAGAAAGTTCAGTTGAAAATAAGGTAATTAAGTTAATCTTCTGATAGTGGAATTTTGCAGTAAGTGCATGTATCAGATATGGAAGTAAGGAACTTAAGAGGTAATTAAAAGTAATTCAGGCATTAAATTAAGCTTCTAGCTCTATGAAGTGGTGGTAATTACAGGCATTGAAATTAGAACCATATTGTAATCAGAGTAACTACAGTGTAATTAATGTACCTACATCACAGAGTATCTAAATATTTCATCGACAAAAATGAAATGTGTGTGTTTCACTGGAAACTTTACTGTGTTAACTGGAGGGCAAGTGAGTCAAAACTTGGAACAGCCATCACTACTCAAAAAGTGAACAAAGATGCATGGAGGATACGTACCWTTGTGCAGGTGCGAGTCCTGAGTTGCCAGGARGTTTGTCTAAATTTGGGACCCTCGCCTATTTTACTTTCCAGAGATGCACTTGTACAGTGCATGAGCCTTGCAGGCTACCTGGCAAATCAGGGGTTACAGCTCTATCTCAGAAAGACAGAGCCCCTACAGTTGCTTTCTGCAATTAAGCTTGTCAACATCTTTCTCAGAAGAGTACTGCTGGCTCATTAAGGCTAATTGCTGGCAGGCACCTGATTCCCTTAGATGAGAAGGAGCGAAGCCAGGCTGGGGAGGGCCGCGATGGGCTAGGGTGGAAGAGGCTGCCAAACAGGTGTATGCGCCCTTAATCATTCCTACAATTGACTCCCAGCTACAGGAAACTTGACCTTTTCTTTGATTAGAATCTGAGCTGATGAAATTCCTCCTCTTCTCTGCAATCAGTTGCCACATGAATTAGGCCATTAGATATGTGTAGCTACCTATCTGCCCTAGGCATGTTGTTAATGTTACTGTGATTAAAGTAATTTATTACAAATTATTGGGTCTGAAAAGGGATCAGATACTATAAAGAAACATTAAAAAAAGGCATTCTGAAAGGTACAGCGAGTGTCATACTTCATTTTCAGTTATTTTCCTTTGCAGTCTTGGTGTTTTTATCTCTTACACGAACAGTAGATTACCCAATAGAGACCTAGTGTTCCAGGGCAACTTGTACAGAATCTGTGAAGCAAATTTACCCCCCCCACACAAAAAAAAAAAAAAGAAAAGAAAAAAGTGGTTACATCTCAGTCCTAGCAGAGAYTGTAACATTTTCCTCTGCGGTAGAAGCAGATCAAGTAGTATAAAGTTCAGTTCTGTGCATACCTTTACTCCACAGTTAAGCGTAACCCATTTTGAGTTTCAGAAAAGGTTTCTTACATTTTATTCCTCTCCCTTCCTTTTCCTTCCCTYTCCCAATTTATTTAATACATTCACCTGGAAAATGTTGAAGTCTTATTTTAAAATTGAGTGTTGAACTATGGCTACGTGCACATGTCCACACTATGTTAATGTCAGGGGTTTTTACTTCGAATTTACCAGATTTTTGGCCCAAGGCCTTTATCATGGAGCTAGGCCCACTGAAAGCAGTAAGACTTTGCAAGTATGCAGGAGACTTCGTAACATCACTCACACATCTGAAGGTTGACTTTTGGAGCTCCAAGTGTTTTAAATGGTTGGGAGAGGAATCCAAACCTTTTCACGTTTATGACTGAGTGGTACCTGACTCCAATGCGTGTGTTCTGGCGCATCTGTATTCTCTTCTGGGTAGAGGGTCAAAGCCACAGAAACCCATAGTAACACCTTTGTGTTTCGAAGACTTTACTCAACAGTTCTTCATTGACTGCAGCTGAGAAGATGTAGATTGCTTTGTGTAATTACCCAGTAGAACTGCTGGAATTGCCTAAGGGATAAATGGTATATCACATTCATGGCATTTATTACTTTTCCATCCGAGTGAAAAAAAGAAGCAGATTGCTATGCAAGTCTGATCAAAATAAGCCCAAAAGTGTATTTATCAGCAGCTATAAGTTAACAAATAACATAAGATTCACAGAAAAGTCTGAATTTTACCTTAAAAGTTTTTGATAACTGCATCATGGTGTGTCACTGAAAAAATGCTTTTTTTTTACATGTGGATTAAAACAAGAGGAGAAAGAACATAAGAACAAGAAATTAGAGAAGAAAAGAAATCATATCTTTGATTTAAAGAGGTAGTTAATTCTGTAAAGGGTGACTCTTCAATATTTTCCCAAAGAAATAAAGGCTGAGCTATTTTTATACTTGGCTTGCAAGTAGCCTTTATGGGTTGGACTCCTGTCCAACACAACTGGAAAGAATCTAATAGCCTTTTTCCAGAGAGACTTTTTTTTCCTGATCTGTAAAACTTTGTTAAGTTCTTAAACATCTTTTTTTTTTTAAAAAGAAAAAAGTCTGTCCTGTTATTTTGTGATTATTTAGGGAAACAGCTTTTGGTGCATGCATATCAGAAATAATACAGGATCCAAAATTATTCAGTGGCATTATCTAGATCAGAATTACTGTTTTGTATGCGACTTAGTTTTTGTCAGCTGTGATCATAAGGACCAATAACCTTTTCTGTTTCTGATCAGAAAATGCATATATATTCCTCAGATAGGGATTCTATCTGAGTATTTTAATTCCATGTCTTTTCTGGACGCGGATTTTGTTAGGAGAAAGCAATGGTTTAAGACTTAGAAGAAAGCATACTAACTTTTCATACTCAAAGCTGTACATTTTCTCACTATTTTCAAAAAAAGTTCAAGAAATTTATTCCTTACTGAAGCGCAGTGAGGAAAAACATTTAAGCTGCAAGGTTATTACAAATTTGGATGTTGCCAGAATTAATGGCACTAAAGTTTAAGCAGTAGCTGAGAGGCACGTAGCTTCTGACAGAGTTCTGTAGCTATAGGGGGTGCATGTGTCACTAAGTCTGAAATACCTATATTTTGCATCATAGTTGGACAAATTTCTTAAACAGTGGAAGGAAAAAAAAGGGTTGTACCTGTAATTATTAATAGGTGCATCCCATCTGCTATGGATTAGAGCATGACAGAAATCGTCATTTTATTGCATGACTTGCACAAAAGATGTTAAATTAATGAAGTTTATAAAAGCCCGACTGAACAGTGTTTACTTCCAAGGGCCTCAACCTTGCTTCTAATATCATGCCCAAAACTTTGGGGCTGCAGTAAATTGGAGACACACAAAACAGATGTTAGCTCTGCAAGCACAAAGGGCAACAGAATTTACAGCTGTGGTTGAATGCCTGTGCAATATTGCAGGTACTAAAGAGAAAATTAGGTTGCAGACTGTTGGAAATGTGGTCCTAAATGAAGGTCTCACAATGGAAAAGGAATCGATGTTCATGGGCAGTCATGTTGTCTCTGCAGAGGATTAGTGCTGCAAAGGGGTTTGGCAATGCAATTAGTATGTTTTACCCTTTGGAATACGGCTCTGGGCATTTGCAAGAGGTTAGGGATAATTCACTGCTTGTATTAATCTCATCTTTTTCAGACAGTCTGTTCCAAAAATTTAAGTACAGTTTCACTCACAGTCAAACATTCTGGAGTTACTGAGCATTAGGGAGTCCRATATGCTGAACTGGCAGTGCAGAAGGTTTCAATAATGCGTTCAATAAAAGGTGGGTAACATCACTTATTTCCAAATGAACGTGGACAGTGGCTTAGTCTGTCTCCTTTATTTTCTGTGTTGTCTTATTACAAGAGTAAAGAAAATATTAGTGCGTATCTGTGCACGGTTTGGAGTGATGGATATTAAATTTTTGAGCAACCTGATTTCTGCATGGGAGACAACACAACTGGACACTCCATACTATATTCTTCAGAGGAGCAGCTGCTCTCGTTAGGAACTAGATTATTTCCTGTACGTCCTTGGAAGTACTGGTGTGTGTCTAGAAAAGTTGTGCAGCTGTGGAGTCAGGAGGCAAATTGTCTGAGAAGGGCTCTCAAGAGGAGGACGTCAGCCTGTCTGCCTTTGTACCCTGCAGTGTACAGAGTCCTGGTAACTCCAGGCATTCAGCTATAATTTCGTTGAGCTTGGAATAACAAGAAAAATTTCTGATAGGGACTTTAGGGATCATGTTTCAAACTTCTTGAAGACCATGACAGTGTGAAACTTTGAATGGATTTTTTTAAATTCTGGGATTCTTGACCAGCTGACACCAAAAATCAGGGGTTTTAAAAGTAAGTAACTGGAAATATTGCATAAGGCACTTCCATCTTAGATTTATCTGATGCAAAAGGAATGAAACCTTGGAAGCAAGGGCCAGATSTAACCTGTAGTGCAGGAATTGTTCTGAAGTCAGACCCAAAGCCAAGTTTGCTATCCATCTAGTCTTTCTGCTTAACAGAGTCCTCAGGGCTCCACAACAAAAAGCCAGTACTTCAAAGCTGGCCCAAGAGCATGTTTATCTGCAGTGTGGGCGACCTCTGGTATAACCCATCTCAGCCTTGTGGTGATGTCATGTGGATGATACTGGACAGAAGAGTCCACAAGGCCTATCCTTATGGATCCACAAGAGCCCTGAAATCACCCGCCACAAGGAAAGATGAGATTTATGAGCAGTTTGAAGCTCCTTCTGAGTTTAGGCTGCCTAAATCAGCAAAGGGGTACATGGAAACAGGTTGTGAGAGTACCCTGGGCTTCTAGCTGCTCCAGGGCCACTACAGTTCAGTCTGGATTAGCCATCAATCTCATGCCTGATTCAGACACCTGAGCACTAGCTGTAGCGTGACAGTAGCATAGCTGGGGACATGCTTTGCCTGGTACATGAAACTGAGTTGAATACTTTACCTTCATACACTGCTGAATAGTAATCCCCTTCCTGAGTGTAACTACATGTAAGTTTGCTAACAGTGAGCCCCATTGATATAAAAAAGGTAGCAATCAGTGATCACCCCTGGTCTCTTTCATTTTAGCACTATACCTTATGGATTAGAAAGTGTCTCTTGAGTAAATGCTTTGGAYGCTATGTTAGATTGCCGTCAGGTTTCTTTTCTGTTTCCTACTCTAGTCTGAATGGCTGGCTCTTGCATGGTATGACCTGATCACCAGGACAGGTCATTCAGCATGGAACTTCAAATTGGGTTGGATGTATCTTGAATTTAATTAACTCCTGCTGTTTAGGCCACTTAGACCTCACTTTCTGAGCTGAATGGTTTGCTCTTCCACTTTCATCTCTTCAGAATGAGAAGCTGGGTCCAAAGACCATTGAATTGAAAGGACTTCAGGAAACTTTGTAGCATATTACAATAATAACGTGGGGAGAGTTGGCAGAAACTGCCTTTTGAGCAGTTATGCACCAGGTGAGAGCAAACTCTCTGAAGCAAAGGGCAGGATTACTAGCGTGCACCATTTTTTAACTTTTGTTCCCGGAGCTCTTGATGAATAAGGCCATCTTCTGTTCTCTGTTCCATGCGCAGCGGAGACTTTCCAGCAGGGAGCAGAGGAACAGACCAAAAGGAATGACATGCTCCCAGGTTATGTAAGGTCCTCTTGATTCATCTTTGTTTTGTTCCGTGCTAGAGTCATGGCTCAACAAACCTGTGTAACCAGTGCTGCTTTTAAAGTCTCAAACAGTAGAAGCCCACTCTCCTGCCCCCAAATAAAAGGTTGTACTAGATCTTTAGAAGGGCTGTCAGTTCATATGTATTTGAAGGACAATACTTGCAGTTCACTCCATCATCCACTTATTATTTGTAATGCTATCCGCTGCATGTGGGGGGTGACCAAGACTCCTGTTGCAAGATATTCAGGCACACACTGATGTGAAGAGACGGGAGAATGGAATGGTAGAACAGGTTGAGGGCCTGTGAGGTGGAAGCAGAGATGACAGCTTGGGACGAGGAAGGGAAAGGGGGAATAAAAGCATGATTTGGGTACGAAGAGAAGAAAAAGCAATGGCAGACAATACCAAAGGACAGTAAGACTGAACAGCAGGGAATATTTTTTGATGAATAGAAACTTTATAGAAAAATAATACCAAAAGACTTATAAAGAAGGAGAGGAGTATGTAAATGATGTTAGAAAAACCTAACTTGAAGATTATGGTAAAGAAGGTAGCCGAGAAAAAGAAAGAGGAGAACTCTCTGTGTGTGTAAGAGCAAGACAACTGTATTTCATGAAAAGTTTGCTTTAGTCCTCAATTGGCATCTGTGATTTACTAATGACTGCTCTAGTTACTTCCACTAATACTTTCAGTAGTAAAACTGTTATTTCCTGAGTTTTTATATGGATATTTTCAATTCTCTCTAGTAAGTACTGACCAATTCTGAATTATATAAATTCCTTTGTGTCACTCCCATTTATCTTTTTTTAAAAAGGTGGACAAACATCACAGGGAGTGAAAACTAGTTGAATTGAGGAGGACTGACATAACACACTTTAAGAAACTATGCTCTGTTCTAGAAGCATTCCTAAACTTCAGGGGACACCTTTAAACCTTTGCTTCTGAATAAATATAGCTATTTCTGCAGAGTCCTTGTCTCTGGAGAACTGGTGACCTTGTTCTGGATCCTGTGTATCACATCCTGTAAAGGGGCTATGCTGGGCTAGGTAAGAATTTTGCAGTGGAGGAACAACAAGGAGTCTGTTTAAAGAAAACTACACTACCTATCCTCCTCTTCCTTGTTAGCATGCCTTGCCATAAGGGTATGTCATGTAAGAGGGGAGGTGTGAATGGTGGACTCATGCAGGCCATGCTGTCTGTGTACCACTCGAAGAGGTGTTCTGTAGTGTGGCTCAGAAAATGGAGCTGTAGGGAAGCTTTGTAGATTGTATCTGCTGCCCAAGGCTGTTACGGAGCTATATGTAGAACAGGGCTATCTGCCTTTGTATAGGATTGCATATAGAATATATGCAGCTATTTTGGCTCCCAGAATAGGTTGTTATCTTGAGAYAATGTATTAGCTTTGTTATCAGAGTTAAATCCATGGAAAAATGTCCCCATCTTCTAAGAAAACATTCCATGGTTGAGCTGATGATTAAATGGCCTAACAAAATGTTGTCATTGCCATCAGAATTGCAGTCTCTCAGTGATCCAGATAGGTTGGAAATAGCAGTTTTATATTTTGCTGCAGTGTGATGAAAGTGAGAGTTACGATGAAGTGAGAGTCCACAGTGGAAGTGAGAGTTATGAGGTACTTGCTGTCATCACAGTATTGCCCCACCATCATGGTGTGGAGCTCTACTGATTCCCGTCCCAAACTGGTGTCTTGCGCAGTGTTGTGCTGTGCTATGCTGCGTGTACATCACGGCTTAGGTCAACAGGAGCCTGGAGGTCTCTACAGCAGTCTTCAGTGAACCATGCAGACATGCTGATTGATGGGCTTCAGTCCTCAGCTAGCTTCTCAGTCTATAAACCAGGAATAATACCACTTCTTCAGCTCATAGTAATGTTACAGTACTTAATGCTTTCATAGTTGCAGAATCACTTTTGAAATCCTTTTAGTATCAGTTACTTTACAGTGTAAATATTGCTGGTGCGGGTAGTGGTGGGAAATGGGTTATGGTAAGAGATTAAGAAATCATTTTCATTATATGAGTGTTAAGTATCCACTTGGTGAAACCTGACATTTCTGTTTTTTCATACTCGTTAAAGTTGCCACTGTCAAAATTTGATGAAATATTTTTCAGTTGGAAAATAGAGTAATAGACCCCAATTTCTATACGGGGTAAGAGAGGGAAATAAATCTGTTAAAGTGCTGGACATTTATTTACTTACAGAGGGTTTTTAATTGAGTATAATTAGTTATGTATTCAGTTTTTAATTATACAAAATATGTTCTCAGAGTATTGATAAGAGAATAAATAATCTGTGTACTTTGCATGCTTGCTTGGGTATTTAAGAAAGCGTCTCTGAAAGAGGAGTTTGTATCTCTGTTTAAAATACTAAATGATCAATATGCAGATTTATGTAATATTTCTGTGGTTTATGATTTGTATCTTTACAAATACACAGACCATTTAAAAAAAACATATACCTTTGTTTTTAGTATTAGCAGCCTTTTACAGACAAAACAGATAATTTTCTGCCTGGTATTAAGTGTTACTAGCTTTGACTGAAAAACATTTTCACTCAGTGAAACAAAAGATCGTGTAAGTGAAAAATGGTTTAGCTGAAAACCTGACTATTTGTATTTTGAAATCTTGCCACCTTGTTTCATGGAACCAATAGTTCAGATGCTTCAGGCTCACAAAAATCTCCTTAGTACACYCTCCTGGCCCCATTTGTGAGACGCTGGATTCATGGCAGTTGTATGGACGTGCAGTACGGAGTTCAGCTGGGAGGTTTAACATGGAAAGAGGAACTGAAGAGTACTCAGACTAGCTCTCAGGATGCTCTGCGCTGGTGTGTCACAGGCAAATTTTAGCTGATTTCTTTCCTCTAAGTTTTTACAGGAATCCAGTTCTTCAGTGGGRAGGTAACACACTAATATTTGGAGGAGCGGGTTAGCTGCCAGAAGAGGGAAGGGKACAATGTCCCCACCCAGTGATACAGCATGGGTTTTTACTACCCAGCTTTGCAGCATCTGTAGTCGAGGCTTCTGGTTCCAGCCCAACCTTACAGCTTCATAAAATGGGGTCAGGTCTCCATTGGCCTGTTTCCCTTCATAATCTGAGGCTACTTCTGGGAGATCATTCAAAATTTTCCCCTTCCTTACCCAGTTGTTCAGTATCTGTGATCCCAAGCAGGAAGATCTTCAGCCTTGGACAGAGCCTGAATGCTGTCACCCGCCCACAGATAATCCATGATCTGCTGAGCCCACATAAAACTGATGATTYGTTATAAGGGGCAGTGCTCCTTCCCAGTGGGTGAATATAGAACTCTCCTCCTGTGCAAAGTCTCATAGTCCTTTCACAAACACCACACCAGTCAGAAATATATATGCGGATATGCATAATTGGAATTAACAAAGTTTACTCTGTGCTGGTTATCTTGTGAGACCTGACACAGTGGTAACCAAGCACTCTGAGGTGAAGACTGGTTTATGGCTCCTGGTCCTCTTACTCCCCAGTCTGGTTTTTGCTGGGCACCTGCACAATTACACAATGTCTTCTGTTTCCATAGATACATATTTGTGTGATTTTCTTTTTTGTGCCATACATATGCCTGTTTTTTGCTCAGAATAAATGTTTCAATATTCACTTAAAAGTACAAAAAAATTAGTGTCTGCAGCTGAGCTCTCAAGGGCAATGATCTAATACAAATGTGTGGATGAAAGGGAAAAAGAGACTTGATTATGCATTTCTAAACCATTATGACAGACAACAACAGCGAGGAAATGTTTGTAACCTATGAAACTTAATTAAATTTTATCTTCCAATATAAAATATTCTGGGAGAGATCCAGGAAGGACTTGAGCCTGAATGCCTCCCTTCGAGGTCCTTGGCATCTCAAGTGGTTACATGACCCTGTGTTAAGCAGTTTGTCTCTCTAAGCACATCTTGAAGAGAGTTGGGAAGAGTTAGGCTGCAGCTGGAACATTACTTTCAAATGTTGTGCTGGTTTAAGCAGCCCTGTTGATGCTGTTTGATCCTGCCTCTCTCCTGCTCACATTTAATGCATCAGCTCCTGACCATGTTCATCATGTGGCTATATGCAAAGCCGTATACATACCTCTAAGTGAAGTGATGGGGGGGCACAAACATGGGAGAGGCAGAGAGCAAAGGGCCACTGAAACCTGCTCTGCCTCTGAAGAAAAGTCTGACGGCTCCTGAAGGAAAACTCCATTATCAGGTACGCAGAAGAGGGCTCAAAGCCACCAGCTTGGCGTGCAGCCAACTGGCTGGTAGTGATTCATATCCTAAACTCCCTCCTGAACATACCCATGCTAAAGAACTAAACAGGACTTTGTCCTTGCTTTTAAATGGGGCTGGAGAAAGAAGACAAAGTGCAGGCAGCTACCTCTTACTCATAAAAGGAGCTTCCCAACCCTTTTTTTTTATATTTTATATATAATGAACATTGAACCATCATTAAATGAAATATGGAAGTGTTCTGGAAGCAGGACCTGCAAAGACCTTTCCAGGCAACAGAGTAACCTTCTTCCCCCATGCTCCTGCTTGGGCACTGTGGCACACGGTATCTTTTTCACTTGGTGGTACAGCCTAAAGGGAGATGTAAGTAAGTTTTAGCTAAAAAAACTTAAAGTACCATGAAATTTGTGTGAGGTAGAAACCGACTTTTTAGCCATGTAATTTTGTTTTTAGGTCCTTACATTTCATCTAAGTCCCACTTTAGGTGTGTGACTACCTTTCTTAAACAGTTGCCTGGTTATTTTTTTGTTAAAAATACACCTCTAAGCTAGGTTTCTTAGCAGTATTTTTCCAGCCAATGGTCTTTTTCAGGAAGAATTCCTTAGTTTTTAAAAGCCTGTCTCAATTCTTAAGAGTTTGTCATTCAGAATGTGGTCTGAGTRTCCTTTTGGTGAAACTTCAATGTGATAATGAAATATTTATATGATTTGAGGGCCAAATATCCTCCTTTTCATGTATGTTGCCTTGAAATTCTTTATTGCTAAACAACAATTTACTAAAATCCTCCCTCTGTGTTTGTGTAATGTGTATTTAGGTTCCACTTAGGCCTGTCACAGGTTTTGCATTTGACTGACTTGATGTCTGTTTCTGATGATTTCGTAGTAATAAAGGTATGGAGAATTGGAGGAATAAACTATTGATTTTTTTTCTAATTGAATTCCTATGCCACAGCAGATGTTGGTAGGAAGCCAAAAAGGGTGGATAAGGAGCATTTCAGAACTAATGGAAGGAGGGTTGGGCTCGGTATTTAAATATGATAAGACTTGCTTTGTCAAGAAGTCCTCTTGACAGCCAATGTCACATTGGATCACCAAATAGAGGAAAAATAAGCCCTTGGGAATCCTTCCTTGTGTATGACAAACATCATCTTACAGAAATAAAAATAGATACTCTGATAAATATAAATTAAAGCAGGTGGGAACTGACCAAGCTTACCTGTATTTTCACAATGCCATGCACTACTTAAAATTTATTTTTCCAGTTGTACGATCATTGAAGCTCTTTAATGAGAATGTGCTTACGTAGGCATAGTATCTCACTTAAAAATAATTAGGCATAGTAAATTTTATCTCTTCTTTTAGTTCTGTGATTTAGTTATTGAGTGGGAAATTTGTTAAACATAGTGTAGGATGCTCAGAGAAAAAATGTTTGCTGGTAGTTGTCCATTATATGCCAAATACTATAATACAAGACCTCTGATGACATGCATTCACAGGAAGAAAGCCTGAGCAGTGACCATCACTGAAGAGAGATAGGTGTAGGTAGTTACAGCATACTAACCCTGCATTTTCTTGGCTTTCTGGAATACATTTTGTAGAAGTGTCTGCCTATACAAAATTCCATTTTTCACAAAACAACATTTCCACCCTTTTTTCCTTCTGTGTGAGATGCCCGAATAACATAATGAGACTGTAAATAAAATAGTGATGTACTAGTGGTATTGTCTGATTTTCAAGGACATGTAAAGGGTTACTTTTTAAATGTGAATTTAAATTAGTCTTACTGCAGATTCCTGGCCGAGTACTTTTTGTCAGCCATAATCTTCAAAATGTTCTGTGGCTGATGGATAAGAACCATTATCCTCACTTTACACACACACACCCTACAGAGGGGAATTAAATTTGATCACACACAGTGAATAGTAGCAGAACCAGACCTAGAATACATGTTTTTTTTCCTGCATTTAGGTTCTCATTTTGATACAGCTGCTGAAGTTCTCCCAGAGCTGCAAAGCTCTGAGATGCTTCTTCCACAATGATTAGTGCTATTATAAGTGTACCACTGAGATGATGTCTGCAGTACAGAGAATCATTCTTTTTAGGTAATTTAACTGCTGAGCGAACACTAAATTTTGTGTTAGAGTAGAAAGTGGTTAAAGAAATTAATTGATTAGAAGAACAGTTGAACAAAAATCTGCCCTAGCTGGAACTTTCTGTAAATCTTGAGGCCTATGTAGTGCCACATAAGTGTAAACTATGTATAGCACTTAAAGGAAGTTAGTCTTAAAATAATTTTGTTTCTGACAAAAGTAAGTTCTGAAGGACACTCTGGCCAGTTTAGGAAAAGAGAGAATTACATGCAAATTCTGTTGCAAAAATATGAGGCAAACACTCCATTACATAGGAATGAAGTATCTGGTGAATGCATGTACTGTCAGTGTTTAAGAGGAAAGCTGAACCATGCAAGAGCTTTTGACTGATCAAAGATGGAAAGGCCCCACAATTTATGCCATTAGGAAAGACTTTCAACAAAAAATGGAATCTAAAAGAACAAGTGAAAAGTATTGGTGCTACAGCAATTGAAAAACAGTAGAAGAACTAACAGAGCAAGTGAACTCACTGGTCATTCTTCTTCATTAATTTGCAAGATTAAATACATGTGAGAGAAACATTATTTTCCATACAGGAGATAAATTTGAGGGGACTATCTGATGCTAAGTATGTTTATTTAATCCTAAATATTTTCGTATACTACAGGTCTCAAAAGAGATTGCCAGAGCTCTTAGAAAAAACAGTACCTGTGGTGTGTGTACTTTCATTCCCTTTGAGAAACTTTTTCTGCAGAGTATTTTCTGGGTTGTGTACAGCAGATGAGGTGTCACGAGAAAATAATGTGTTCTTTTAATGATTCAAATGAGAGTAAAGTTTGTATGAATGATCATTTAATCTTAGATAGAAGAGCGTAAGTGCTTAATTAAAGGCTCCAGGCAGTTTTACAAAGAGTGTGTAACAGGTAAAGCAAAACAAAAACTTCCTGAGAAGGGTATTACTGTCTTACGAGACAGAGCCAGAATTAGATACTGGTTGTTCAGGTATCGCAGACAGTAATGTACTATGGATCTGCGCATTCAGACAGGAGTGGCAGCTTGGAGAAATAATCATTGCGCTTAACATGCAGAATGAAAATTTTCATTTATCGTTTCTTTTGCTAAGCTGTTAGTTGCTTATCCTAGGTCTGTGTTCCCCTGGAAACCCTCCCAAGAATGCTATGAACATTTTTCTTTTCTGGTTGCAGAGGTACAGATTGTAACTCTGGAACAAACTCAGGAGCAACTTGATAGCAGTAGATAACATTTTAAGGCTTATTTTAACTTTCAGCAAATCTCATTTAGCATTAGGTAGTCAGTCAAAGAACAAGAACAGGTTAGATTTGCTTTATACCTTGGTTGCTGAATTGAGCAATTCAGAAAAGGTTTTCGATGAAACATCATATTTTTTTTAGGGTTTGTGTTTGTTTCTCACTAGGCAGTACCAACTTTTATTGTTGCATACTTTAAAGATGGAACAGCTAGAAATATTTTTCTGTTAAAACAAAAGCTTGTGTTTTGCACAAACTGATGGGAATGCATCAAAAATGCAGATAATCTATTTGGATAGGTTTACCATAGATTTACTGAAATTCATTCTTTGTGAGTAAGTTATACTGCATGAGGCAGAGCAAGAGCACAGAAAATAAATGCAACAAGCAATGGGGGAACAGCTGTTGCAGAAGATGGATGTTTTGCTGTAATGATGTTGCTGAGATTATTAATTTATTTAATAGAATTCAGAAAGGATTCATCTGTTAACTGTCATGGTTTTATCACTGGGAGTCTGCAGGTTGCCACAGGCTATGGGCATGCTGTTTGCCTGTTAACAACATCCAAGGGGGGTCAGCTGACAAATAGCTTTGTTTATTACCACTTGGTTTATAGTTCAGTGTTCATTTGGAATGTCCCAGCTAACATTCTGTCCCTCAGTTTCCTAAGATTGCTGACACCAGCTGCAACAGCAGCCTTTCTGTCCATGAAAATCTTTCTTCCTTTGAGCTTGTTCCCATAATTTGTCAGATTCCTTTTTTTTCCCCCTAGATTTTATTACTATTTGTATTGTAGTGATACCTGAAGGCCATTTAGAAAACATGACCTTACTCTTCTAGCTACTGTCTGTACGCATCAGAAAAACATATGTTCTTCACCAAATGGCTTACAGTCTATGTTTAGGATGAGACAATAGGTGGATAAAACCAACAGATGTAAGGAGCACAAGGTAACAGCGAGATGATAGCAATTAATGTAATAAGCCATCTGCCTCCAGTCACTGTCAAGAAGTTTAATAATCGGAACTTAATATCAAACATTTTGAGAAAGAGGATGAGAATTTTTCTTAAATATTGAGTGAAGTTTATAGGATGCCATGCTTTTGACCATAGCTCTTTGGCTGTTATTTTTGGTTTTGGTCTTTTCCTCATTCTTTCAATGTGATGTAATAAACTGAACTTTTCCACCGTAGTGATATCTGCCTTAAAGTATGTTGGTATTTTGAGGCAGAGGTGAAGGTGACGGTGATTTATCCTGATACGTGTACAGATGGTGTCCATGTTGCCTCAGTCATCAGCAGTTACTGATTGTACTCTTGGGCTGTAACTCAGGTGGTCTGGTTGAATACAAGGGTTGATAATGCTTGTTCTCATCATCGTTATGAAGGAGAAGTACCTGCAAGTGACCACGTAGTCATGATTACCTCATCACCTGAAAACTGTGAACTCTGATTTGATTTCTGAGGTTAACGGAAGAAATTGTATTAATTTAAACAGAAATACAGGAGCTTTGAATGTCCATCCTTCACATATCCTATCATAAATCTGCCATAGCCTTAGAAAATAATTTTACTTTAATTTCATGAGTGATTTGTTTGTAAATTGTCTGAGGAATGTAAATAACAGAAATTTGAGCTCTATCATTAGGATCAACTTTTTGTTGAAACTCAGGCAGATTACCCAGTTGAATTCTCTCCATGCTTGTTGAAATATGATACAGTGATTCATAAAACCGAAGAAGAAAAACCATGAGTTATGGGAAGTACACATGTGTAAACACTTGGCAAGTCAGGAGGAGAATGAAACCACAGTATAGCAAGTGGATGAAAGAAAAAGCGGGAGCATTGTGATTACTATGCTACTTCTAAAGGGTGAAGTATTAAAGAGAAAATAAAAGGCAGCTTCCTATTCATAAAATGAAATATTTTAGGGAGTGTTTCTAAATCTGATATCCCTGCCCTTACAAGCTTCAAACACAGAATCTCCAGAAAGCATATCCTGGGACACAGCCCCAAGCCCAGGTAGAATTTTAACCTGTARTTTTAGCTTGCATTATTAGGCCACTCTGCTAATGTCCTTGTCATCTCTCACCTTGTCTTCCATCTTCCCKCATCCCCTTCCAAGCAAAACAGCACCAAACCATGACAGCGGAATTTATTACTAAACTTCTCCAACTTACGTATTGCAAACAAGTGGAAAGAATGTAGCAGATATTCCACAGTACTGCCGTGTGACAAGTAACTTGTCAGCCTGAAAAATAGCTGTACCCACAAAAATTAATCAGAATTCAGATGACCTCTTAGAACTGTGCCTTGAACACTGCGGTAGGATCCGTCAGTCCTTTCCTGAAACTGATTACTGTTGGTAACAAGTGAGATATTCCTATCCCAGTGATTAAGGCACTCATCAGCTTCATCTGGATAATTATTAGTTGAAAGTGGAAGTAGCGTACGTTACTGATCAGTACTACTCTGCTGAGGAATGGGAGCCMTGATCTTGAGTTCTTTGGTCTTTCYGTGCCAGTKAGTAAGCTGAACACAGGGAGGCTGCGGAAGGAGCGTCTGTTGTCACCTCTTTGCTTATTTTAAAGCAAAGCCCAAGTCCTGCTTTTTGAAGACTGTTGAACATGAATAGGTGAACTCGCACAAACTGGTAGCTGCCTTGTTGGTAGGATCAAAGAGCTTAATTTAGCAATTGATAGTTATTACTACAAATACCCTATGCAGAAATAAATGCATTTAAACAATTGTCARTATATTACAATATTTTTATTAGATTGAGTAAACAGCTTTTCATTATAAAAATTGTGTGGCTATTAATAGCATAACTAAAAAAAAGCCTGCATATTTTTGTTAGGCCCACGTACTTTTGCCAGTGCTGCAKTGGTCCTTCAGGAGCAGCTTAGTGAGGTGACACATGGCTGGCCAGGCTGGAACCTATTTTTCTTTACCTCCTTCATTTCTTCTCAGGCATTTCGAACTTACTGTGTTGTGAAGTAACATTAATGYATGCAGTTTGTTTTCTGTCTTCTCWGAAAATTCAAGTAAAATTGAAAAAAATTAAATGAAAATGAATCAGTTAAAATGTTTGGAGGACAAAGCCTCTCTGATTAACACAGTAAGAAACATGACACGTTTGGACATGCATTGTATTTCAGGGTATTTTCTGCAAGATAATCCTTGAAAGCAAATGACCTTTTCGATATATATGTATGCATACCCACACATAAATGTGGAGCCACATCTCCTTTTTTCCCTGAAAAACGTCATATGTACAGGTGATACAAAATAAAATACCTGACAGTCACAATGTTAACCTATACTGAATTTCTAAGGATTTTCTGACATATAYAGAATTCAGAAGGGTGGGTAGATAAGGGTTTGGGGCCCAGTATGTTTTTCTTTCTCYATCTTTTAAGAAGGGAGATTTAAGGAGCCCTTTGAATCTCTGGAATATCATGGTATCATTTAAAAGAACATTGTGAGAGAATTTAGCACTCATGAAATAGATCTAGGATTATAACTTAAACGTGGCATGGTGAAGGTGGATGCAAATAATTCTACATCTGGATTTCTGATGGTGCCCCTYGGTCCTGAATTGTGCCCCGCTTGCTATGGCAATCTCAGTCTTTCTGGAAAAACTAATGTCTCTTTTTGGTAACATATTTGATGTAATTAAATACAAATTCAAATCCTACTCCAAACTTGCCAAGATTTCATGGATGTTCAGATCCAGTGTTTCAGTTTGAGTTTATATCTGCTTACAGAAAAGATGCTGCAGGAAGATCTGGCTAATTTTCTGGAGGGAGGGTAGGGGAGACAAGGGAGGAAAGCATGAGGAGAAGATTAGGGATGGAGAGAGGAAAACTCTACCACATCAACTCAGTGCATCATTAGTATCTGTTTATTTTTTACTTATTTTGTCATCTGGATCAACAAGAAGATTAAACCAATGACAATATCAGAAGAGAGCTTTTTTGTGAAGAATGAGGAAAAAGACACATTTGCATAAATTTGATCTATATTGTAGTACAGCAAAGCCTAATTTAAGTGTTAGTCWTGTTTTTGTATTATTTGTAAAATTTTGTCTGAGACAAAATAAAGAATATTGTCTCATTAAGAAATCTGGCAGTATTACTGTGACAGTAATCACGTTTTCATTCTATTTTCATAACCAAAGCTTTAAAGCAGCTTGAGAAATATTCATTAATGATGCAGGCTTGAACATGCAAGTGAATAGCTGTATCAGCACTGTCATATATAATTTCAGTAACACTGTGAAGTGCAAGAGAGGTTTAGCTAACTGCGAAATAAAAACAATGGAATGCTGGATAAGATTAATGCAAATGTGCCTTAACAGAAAATAAGCATCTTGGAAGCAAAGCAAAACAAAGCAAATGGTAATTTATTATTAAAGCAGTAAATGCTGCTGTTTTATTGTTTGTTATTGATGAATTGTTTCCTCAAGGAATGTAGTCCCATGGATTTAAAATATATATTTTTATGTATTTTTGCTCAGGGGAGTTTCTCTAGAAACATTCAGTGCAAAGAAAACAGAAATGCAGTCTCCTGCTTTCAATAATTTAGCTACAGTTTATACATTTAAAAACAAATGTAGATTCCATCTTTTTCTTTTATTCCTTTAGAATTTATTATTATTATTAGATGCCAACGCTGAACTCCTCGAAAACCCTTCCCTACAGTAGAAGGTCCATGATAGGAGGCTTTTTGCTCTGCTTCCCCACGTAGCCTGTTGTACCCAGTAGACAGAAGGAGACTTGCCAAAGGCACCGGGGCACCTAAGCGCGGCTCCCTTGGGAGCAGCCTGCCTCCCGGCTAGTAAGGAACTGCCTCCTCGCTGTGTTGTGGCGGGCGACTGGCGTAGGCACTTCAGCCTTCCCCACCGCAGGGTGAGTGGTGTATGAGTTAACAGATGGCATTGAACACGTAACCCAACACCGGAAGGTCAAAGTGTATTATGTAGCGTATCGTTAGCAGAAGAGCCGCAGAGAACATCACAACCGTCATGCTGCCCAACTGCAACATGACTTCCTAGTCTTGTTTCTCACATCCCACCCTCAGCCTCAGCTAAACTTCCTCCTCTGCAACATTTGCAGTTTCCTGGCACTATGTGCTCTCACCTAGGAGAAGAAGCAATAACTCTCTATGCTAATTTTGGATCTTGTCTGGATTTAACCAAGTTTTTCTTTATGTATTCTGTATACATTTTATATATCTAATTCTTCTTCATTAAATATATTTGAAAATACAGGCTGGTAAGAAAATGTTTGCTTTAATGTTCTCCAGGATCCTTATCCAAAAGTCCTTGAGATAAAATGAAAATAGTTGATGTGCAGTAGGCTGATGTTGCTCTGTTTGTTAGGTATTGTTGATCACTCACATCCCTTAGTGTTATTTCTACTTCCTAACTGCGGTAAATAAAACTTAAAAAAATATGAATAGGGAATAATTTTCTTTAGGCACAAAGAGTTAGAAATGGAAGTTTATGAATACTTGGTGGTTAAGCAAAAACTCAGACTACTACTACTAATAAAGACTAACAATATCTCCTTGGTTCTGAACTGTATTTGAAATTAATCCTGATTACTTATAAATGGAAAACCCCACTGTGCAAGAGCTCTGAAGACTCTTTCTTGCAAGTCAAAGTGTCAGGTTTGAGATACACTGATGTACATATATAGTTTGTTTGTTTTTCTTAGTAAGAGTTTCATCATGAGTGTAACAGAGCATGATCCGTATGAAGTTTTGTTGTCTTTGAGAACACAGTAAATGCTTTCATAGTAATTTATCTTCTTGGGATCTCCTTGCATCACTTCAGACAATGTTGTTCACATTCCCCTCATTTAAAAAAACCCTGGGTGCTGGAAGGACACGTTCTAAGAACACCATTCCTGTTGGTCTGATAGGCCCTGCAGTTGGCTGAGGAGCAGTTGATTAAACATGTGACAAAGTCTACCTTTCCATTATGTTAATTAGAGAAGATGAGCCAGAGACTCAGTTATAGCCCCAGCTGTAAAAATCCATTTTTGTCCATTAGGCAAACTTCAGAGGGATTCGAGGTTTTGCCAGTTCAGGAAAAGCAATATGCTGCTCCAGGATATTACACATTTGCGGTGCACTCTATGGCAAGGAACAAGAATGACACAACACTTCAGGTTGAGAAACATAAGGCAGAGGTGACTGTGGTCACCGGCATGGGGCTGGAGGAATGACACAGCCTCTCCCAGGAGAGGAGTGCCCGGCATGTTCTGGACCCTAACTGTGGACGTTGGGGAGATATGGTGATGGTGAACAGCTTGGTTTGGCTCAGAGAATGGAAAAGGCTAAGGGAGCATTTCATTTTTCCCTCTCCCGTACCTTTTTTTTTTTTTTTTACTGGCTTTCCCATTTCTTTAACTAACCCAGAAGCAGCATTTTTTCTATTGAAGTTAGAATATAATTTTAAACTTACAAATGCTGTAGTGTTGCTAAGAGAAAGAAGAAAATGGGAGATGAGTACTACGCCCTTAATTTTCATACCTAAAGGATCCAAGAGACGCAGAAGGAAGGTAAAGCTAATCCCCACCCTGTCCTCCACTACCAAGCCCTGGGTTACATAGTTGTAGTTAAAAGATACCTAATACTAAAACTGATGGTGRCAGAAAACTGGTTTAAACCATGTTTCATTCTGGACCTGCCTCCTAGCTTAAGTTATAACAGTTTTAATGCTGCTGTAATGGTATATACCATACTGTATATAGTTACAAAGGTTTTTTTGGAAACAGGAAGCATCTGAAAAACAGCAGCATTTTGGCTGTGGCTCTTGTGTTCGCTCTGTTACTGAAGTCTGTGCTGAGAAAGCCGGGAAGTGAAGTGGGAATGGCACCACAACAGGAGCTCGTTTATACGTAATGCATCGTACAGAGTAGTGTGKTTTCTGTATATTGTTACACTGTTTCAGTGATTTATTTTTTCCTCGAGGTAGAGTTTAACCTTAAATTACTGGGGTGGAATTCTATAAACTGCTTGAAAGGGAGAAAAACAGTGAATTTGTCTTATTTTCTGTTAGAATCACTAAATGAAAGAGCTGGAAGTAGCAGTACTATCTTTTTAAAGCCTGAATAAATATATACTAAATACACCTTTATAAAAAGTAGTTCAGAAAATTTGCAGTGGTTTTCAAACTAAATCGTTTTCCTGGTGTTGTTCCAAGTTAGGCTTTTGCTGTCACTTCAGTCATCTGAAGCAACTCAAACCAAGGTGCAATACTGGGAATGTGAGTGTGAGGARTAATGCTTTCTAAATCATATTTATTGCTGCCAAAGATCATCTTGATTAGTGTAGCTGTACTCATTTCTGTAAATCAGCTATGCAAGTGAAAACTACAGCTTTGATTTATTAGCTTTGAGATTGACCATGCTTTACTTTGGAGTTCAGTCATTTTTGGAATTTGCCTTTAGAACACAGCACGGTGGCATGTCCTGGTTGTAACCTTGTCTAGCAGAAAGCAATTACAATGTTCTTGCTTTTGGGTTTGCAGTTTCACCACACTTTGATGTGATGTTACATTATTAGTAGCTGATTGTGCAGCCTGAAGACCTGATGGTCTTCCAGCCGGAAAACGCACAAATTTCCTAYGGCACTCCATTTCACTGCTGTTTTCCCTCGGGGATCTTAGTCTTCTCCGGGYTGTGGTTCCAAGGTTTTAGTCTACTTAATATTTAACAATGTTGATAGCAAATGGAAAACCAAACTTGTGACATTCATACTTGTTACTAAGGAAATGTTTGCAGCTTTTCTACTGTGTAAATTTAAGGGTGCTTGGTGTGGTGATATTTAGAGCTGCTATAAAGATTTATGTGCTTTGGTCCTTAAAAATCGATCTCTTGTGATGGCTGCTGTTCCATTTCTATTATAGATATTTAAAGGAGCCAAATTAAACGGGTGGAGTGGGAAGAAGGTGAGGAGAGTGGGGTTAACAACAAAACCCAGCCTTTGACATTGTAGAGATTTCATAAATCATACTGTATGCTCACTACTCAGTTGTTAATAATAGCAAAATAGTCTTGTGTCCTAGGTTAAAATAGATATTACAGAACTCTGTAAAGCAATGAAATATAAGAAATCTTTACAAGCAGATTTTTCAGGTAGGCACCCCAAACAGATTACCTGATATGGGGATTGTGTAATAATAAATGTGTAGTAATAAATGAGGCTATATTAAATTGCAGATGTACTTCAGCTCTCTAGAAGAGTTACTATATGCTATAAAGGAAAATGCTTTTCACAGGTGTAAGAGATAATAGAAAAACCTTTCTTTTGGACCAGGACTTGGAATCTGCACATAGTGCATCTTCTCTTAAAAAAATAAAAAATAAATAAATAAAAAAGTTGAGACCTCATTTACTCTAGAACACCTGTGCTGAGTATAGCTGAATATTTCTCTTCAGATATTCTTGCTTCTTTTCAAGTTCTCTCTTCAAGTGTTGCCGTATGTCCCTGTGCAGCTCTGCCGCACTCGCTGGGTTTCCTGCAGGGCGGCTGGAGTTGTGCTGCGCTCCCGCGGTCGGCTGGAGGAGAGGAAGAGAAGGCACCGCTGCGCGTGCTCGTCTGTGCCTCTGCAAGAAGTCTCACACACAGCGCTAATTGTTCTAATAGGTGCCATATTTTGGGTATCAGCATGCATGGTTTCATGTTCCAGATTCCTTTCCTTTCCTTAAAGCTGGGCTTTCCAAGACTGTGCAGGATCTGTGGTGTTTCCCAGAATTATTTTTTAAGGAAGTGTCAAGATACGATGGCTACTAGGCCTGATTTGAACTTCCAGTGGTTACTGGAAAACATTTGTAGATWAAAGGTGTTTTGGCTGTTGTCCGTTTCCAGAGCAAGCCCAGGTTTGCTTGAGTTTAACCTGTGTGATTTTTTTAGGCTTTATCCACAAAAYATTTTATAATGGTCCCTTGGAATTCATCTGTTGGTAACAGAAAGGAAAGGATTAAACAAAATTAAGCAGGACCTCAATTAAGACTTGAAAAGGAAAGGTCAGAAACAGCAAAATCCCAAAACATGCGAATTAAAATCTAACTGAGAATTTTAACAAATATACCGCATGGGAAGATAGATGAATGGTTTGTGTGTGTGTGCATATATATGTGTATATGCATATATATACATGTATTTACATACATATATATGCATATATTTGTACATGTGTATATCTATGACTTTCTAGTATGTTTACACTAGTATTGAAAATCAAACATTGCTCAGAAGGAAGCAGACTCATTTAATAGATGAAGAAAGATGAGATTAACAGTTGCAATTAGCGTTGTGGTTAAATTGCACAGAAAATATAGAAAACATTGATTCTGAAGTAATGAGAACCTTGTTAATGGTAAGTAAACTGAAARACTGAAATGTATGTATTTGCATGTGAAGATGACAGTGATGATGATCAGCATAGCAGTGGTAGGCTTCAGCAGGAAATAAGCCCTGCTGTTATTTTTTTGTCAATTCTCTTTCTAACATTGGGAAGGGTTTAAGCGGCTTTAATTTAGTTAAATGAAAAAAAGTAGGACTAACTTTCAGTAATAGATGAGTCTTTTACCTAGTAAGGTACTATGTTAAACAATAAAATATTGCATACAAGAAAATAAAGCCTGGAATAATGTAGGAAAATATAAGTGTGAGGAATAAACTRTTTAAGTACAACTAAATGTGATTTGAGCTWCCAGATCCCATTAGGCATTAAAACGTACTGGCCATACTCTACAGAAGTCTTTTGCCCTCTTGGCTAATACAGCTCTTATTGGCTATGCTGATAATTATTCCACGTAAGCCAGTGAAATGAATAATAGTATCGCCCTCTTGCATACTGCCAGCTCCCAGTGAGTTAAAACTAAGCTACAAACTACTGGGACATTGTCATATGGTGTAGTTCAATTCCTGAAGTAATAGAGGATGGCCTAGGTGACCTAAATATGCCTGTTGCCTCTTTAACCATTAAAAATGGTTTCCTCTCTGTGATTTGAGCAATATAGAGATGTCTCCAATCTGTGTTCCTCCATCTTGTCCTCACTAAAGCATAGATGTTATCTGGGAGGTAACTACCCTTGTAGTCTTGCTCCCTCACTGTAATTCTTTTTCTAGGACCTTCAGTTAGTTTTTCCCAATGTCATTTGTTCAAACATGACATTTGTCTGCTATCTCCAGAGCCCAGCTTTCACATTTACAGAGAGTTTAGCATTAAGGACTAAGCTAAGGCTCATATCATTCTGAGTTTGTGCTTATCAACACAGGCCATCCCTTCTCCATGAATGTAAACTGTTGTAGATGTCTGTCACACACACGAACAATCCTGAAATGTTTCCCTGTAAAGGCACTTTTATCTGTTTGTTTTATACAGTCTCTGATATATGCATAGGATTTGTCACTTCAACTTTATTATTTTAACTAATTATAGGACATTTGTATTAGAAGGTACAGACATGCATTACAGAGTGAATACTGTATTGCTAATGCAAATACTTTATGTAGTTTCTTCAGCATTGGGAATGTTATACATCCTCAGATTTAACAGTGAGCTTCTGATTTTATCCAATTATTCTGTTGTGAATAGTGCTTTAATCTAAACTTTACTATTAGTCAACTTTCTGCCATCCCAGTCTATGACTTTTCTTTTTAAATTCAGTAACCCTGTAGTTCTAGTTATAGCAATAAATGCAATACAAAAATTAGACTTGATAAGAGTGTAGGTAGGTAGAGCAGAATTTGGGCCAAACTGTCCAGTTTTGGTTTAGTCTCATACTTTTTCACACTTTGTCATAAAAAAAAATCACAAAAGTCTTCTCTGTTGCTACAGTGACCTTAACATTTATTATTGAAGTAGTAACTATTCACTTCGCTCAAGTGCCAGTTACATACTGTAAACAGTAGAAATATGCGCCAATACTAGCACTGACACGTTTGTAGCATTGATTTTACTTCTCTTCATCCCAGCTTGCAATATATTTGTTTGCAGAGTAGTTAACCTGGCAAGGCGTAAGTGTTTCTTTTCTGCCGTGGATGTTGAGATAAAATGTTAGTGGGAAGCTCACTGAGAAGCTACTCCTTTTCACTGATTTCCCTAAATCATTTTCTCTCTTTCCTTTCTAATCTATAATCTGCTTCTTTTACTACCTACTTCTTCCCCGCTGACTCCGAGTACAGTCATACTGGAATAGACTAACGGTCCATCAGGTCTGTTATCCTTCTCTGGCAGTGACCTGCACCTGAAATCTTGTGTACTTTTGTTTTGGTTTTGACCTTGATATTTGCTGAAGAGTCCACTTACATTACGCAAATGCATTAAGAAATCTTAGCTTTCAATTAAAAAAAGGGTTTTGAATCTTTCAATTACTTAGAAATCATTTTGAGTACAAACTGAAGGTGTATTGTTGGAGCTCTGTGTGCCTGAGTCTGCYGGTATTGTAAAGCAACAAAGACATCCTTTGCTCTACAGGCAGGTTTGTCTTCCAAATCTAACGGTTACAGTATAAGCATCACCATGACCACAACATCTAACTCTTTTCTTTAACTTTTATTAACTAATGTTTCCTATTCAAGAACCTCCTGCCTCTTGYGGTGACAGTGGCCTCTTAAGAGAGCAGAATTCTCAGAACATTTTTATTTTTATTTATTTATTTTTTATTTATTTTATTGCAGGTCACCTGCAAATAATCTGTGTGCAGGTACCTTGCAAGCTCTTGCAAACAAAATCTTTCTGCTGTCCTGTTGTATGTGCTTATTGTGTTGCATGTCACACATTAAAGCAAAGCTTAATTTGGAGAAATTAAAGTTTTATTGAGATTGTTTATTTTATGACCTTCTGTCTGTGAGAGCAGATATCTTAGTTGTCGCTAAGCCTTTTTACAAAACATGAGGTAGAAGTGTGAAATGAATAAATGGAAAGGTGTCTCTTCTAAAACGTTGTGATTTTAAAGAACAGTATCTCTTGATTCCCCATGARGAATCTGATGTTGGTACTGGGTTCCTCTGGAGAATTTGACTTCTTGAGGAGCTCTTAAATACAGCTCTTTAGTTCTGTATGACACTGCGGTCTGCTTGAAAGCCCATTCTCCACAAAAGGCAAGTACCATTGAATAAGATTTTGTGATAAGCAGCAATGTGGTCAGGAGAGCTGTCTGAGAGGTTGCATAATTTTACCCAAAGCTCTTGACAGTCAAGCCTACTTCTCCTAACACCTAATGTGAACAGTTCTCTGTGTTGGAGTAGACTGAAAAAGTGATTTAGGACTTGGTTCTCTTCTCTAGAGGTATGAAAAAGGAACAGTTCCYGCGTTTCTCTAAGGAAGAGGAGCTTACTGTGTATGTTTGAGAGATATATACATGAGAGATGTGTACAAAGGACACAAAGTAATGCTTTTTGTACTTTTTTTCTAAGTACTTTTGTGTTAGAGCAAGGCACAGTCTGCCTATAGCATGCAATCAAAGTCAACCCCTTTGCTCCCATTTATGGCAAAGTATTTCTTTACGCTTAGGATGCGGTGTGTGGAGAGTCCTGAATGGATTGACGATGTCCCTTTTCTTGAAGAAACAAATGGAGATTGTCAATAAGTGAAGCGGAGATAAGATAGATAGTGGCTTGTTAGTGATTTGGGAGTGAGGTAATATGGCACAATAGATTAATGCTTTGCCTTCGTTTGTTGACATTTAATCTCTAGACTTTGGTTTGTATTCAGTACACAAAGTAACTGAAAACCTCTCCCATTTGATACTTGTGAAGTTGATATTCCAATAACGTTAAGGACTCGGAATCAGTTTCTGTGAACTTTAACGTTTCCTTTCTGTTGATAAGTGTTTTAATTTGTGTTTCTGCAAACTGACATAATTTCACTATTTTCCCCCAAGGGGATTCCATACTTATGACTCTGTAGTATATCCTGTCCTTCTTCTTTGACCTTCTTCCTCCTTCCTTCCACCAGTCTGGGCAGAGGCTCCATAGTTTGGTCGCGTTACTCACTACGCTGCCTGCATTTCCCAGGTAGCTACTTGTCTTTCCTCACCGCAATCCCATGTMTAATGACACCAGGATCCTAGAGCAGAGGGAGTTGTTCCATGTCAGGACATAAGATGGACAAGGGAGATTGCTGACTTGCTGCCTGTCCTTTCTCTCTACCAGACAGGGCAAAACCTGGAGGCAAGTAGTGAAAGCTGTCATATCTGCTCTCTCAGATAATCCCGAAACCCTCTTAAAGAGAAATACTCTTCTTCTTCATCAACAGCTGAAACCTCACTAGGATATAGTTGTTATAGGGTTGTACTGTTTTTCTGAAATGTTGTTTATAACAGTGTGATGCTGAGCTGATCATGAATTCAGGTTGGGAGACGGAGCACCTTTACTTAGAACCTTTGCCAGAAATGTACATTATGTCGTCTTTGCAAAAAATCATCAATACTAGTGTAGCCAGCATTTGAGAGAGAAGCTATCTTAAGATGAGTGATGGTTGAAGTTCCTTTTTATTCAAAGCACTTGTTCAGTCTGGGCAGTAAAAACTGTATGAGTGCAGCCTTCTCATTCCTGTAACAAGTTTCCCTAAGCTCTGAGGAGTTGACATCAGATACTGAACTGGAGAGGGTGATTAACTCTGCAGGTCTGTTGAGGGCTGCCAGCACTGTTAATGAATTTGATAATGACCCTTCTTGTCTGGGAACTGTGCCGTCTTTGAAAGAAAGAAGAGGTAAACTTGGGCATACTTTCCAGAGTTCTGTATTCTCCTCTCACTTCAGCTCCTGAAACAAAGATGTTTTCTACAGTCCTGACCTATTATTGTCTTATCCGTTGTTAAGAGATTTCCTGCTAGGCAGTGGCRAAATGACGTATTCCACCACGGGAGGAGAGATTGGGTAGCCAAGAGCAAGGCTGAGAATGGGCTCTGCAGCGGCAAGGAGAGAGGGAGAGGGAGCCCTGCAGTGCTGCTTCTTCCCCTTACACCTTACTCGCCCAAATGATGGTGACAGTCACAATTGTTCCTATCCAGCACACAACTGTCTTTACCATTGCCAAGCTTTTGCAAGCACAATAGATCCATGAGAAAAGAAAAGGGGTAGCAAAATAGGGAAACCTATTCTTTCGGCTGGCATAGAACGGCAGACAGAAGAGTCTTGTGCAGCATGCTGCTGCTGCAATGTGTCTTGCTTAGAGCCAATGTTCTTATTCATTCAGAAAATATCAGTTGAGGCAAAAAGCCAGTTCATTCACGTATTTGCTAGTGATGGAAACAGACCCTCAGATATTATCTTCTTGTAATACAAAATAAATGAATAAAGATTACATGCTCTGGATGAATGCACAAATAGAATTTTGCATGGATGACCTCCTTCCTTTAAAAAAAAAAAGCAGCACTTGGGTCTGTTTTTATTTTAACCAATCTGTCTTACCAGTCTCTTTATCTTCTATAGCAGATTTTTTGTAGTTAATATGCATTACCATATTTGATTATTAATTCTTCAGGTCTCCCCTAAATCAACCTTTCGTGTACAGAAGAATACCAACAGATTTTGTTTATAAATCTTCTAATGTACCATGAAAAACTCTAGTACATGGCTGACTTCTGCCTCTTAAATATTTAAATTAGTGTATTTGTGTGTGCTCAGGTGATTTACATGACCATTGTTTGGTCATGGCTCTGTGGCTATTGTAAATACTGCAAAATTCTGTAATCGCCAGAAACRGCATGGGGTCTCTTAAGAGACCGCTTAAAATAAAACTTCATGAGGTTTCCATTCAGTTCCACTTGACTTGTTTTTTAAAAGACACAGGTCACATTCTGATTTTGTTTACAGAAGTATATATCCACTGTATCCTCAGTAGCCTCAGATTTATCTTGACTTCCCTGAGATCAAAATCTATTACAATTATCCTAGGTGGCCATTTTTCTAGTTTCTAGGGAGGTCAGTTAGGATAGTCATTTCCATATCTCATCTCTCGGGAAACGTTTGTTAGGTTTAAGTAYGGCACTATTTCTCCATTCCGAAAACCAACTGTAATGATGACTTCCAAGGACTATCAGAAAAACTGTGTAGAGAGCAGCTGTCTCAGTCCTGTGCTGCTTGCTGCTATATACTGTAGCCTCTTCCTATAATTAAAGTATTTTCTAAATCAAATCTCATCTGCTGTGATTTTCATGTTATTTATTTCTATTAATATACTGACCAGCTTTCCTGTAAATCCTGTTCCTCCCACTTCTACCTGCCACAACTAAAAGATTCAGACAAACACTTTGTTTCTAATGTCTGATTGAATTACTTCTTCTTTACAGTGTTTAAGGTCATAAAATGATATATAGAATGAGCCAGTGTTAGTAAAAACTTGGTACTAGGTCATCAGCTCTAGAAGGGTTTTGCCTTCTCACAGATGCTATGGTTTAAGTGAAGAGAGCTTAGTTCTGCTGCAATCTTCTGTGAGGTCCATGAGGGAGGTCTATCTGGAAGGCTAGTGAAGGAGTGGGTGCCCTCCCAGAGGCTGGTGAAGAGTTGCTCTGACCTCTTCTTGTTGCCTTCTTGATGGTTTCCTCTGGTTAAGGAATGTGTTTGTGGTTTCAGTACTGATAATGTTCTCTGGCACTACCTATTGCTAGGGGACAAGAGGGCAGCTCTTGGTGGCCCAAGTACTGCCATTTTCCTCTGCAGATCCCAGATCCAGTATCTAGATTTAATCTGAGTTTATGGAGTCAGTTACTTGTTTCTAGTCTCAAGACATGCCTTTTTGCCTTTGACATCCCTGGGTTACTCGTGATGGCTGCTACGCAGTATGCTAAGTAACAACATCAGAGGGATTGTGTCCAGAGCTACTGAAACTCCCCAGCAATGAATGGACCAGCTCAGCCTTAGTTGCAGAGAACTTCAGCTGTTGTGTGCTTTGGTGCTATTTGGGAAATTTATATGAAACCTAAAGCAATATCACTTAGCAGCATGTGTTTAACACCCTAAAGAGGATCCTTTGAGGGCTTCCTTTCTCCGTTAGCCATGGTACCATCTGAAAAGCAGGATAAGTGGAGATGTGATGCTTTTCATCTATTCTGCGTCATTATTTTCATCTCCATCCTACCTTTTTTAACAGCATTGCAGCTCTTCGCAATGGCCTGGGAAATGATCTGGGAAAATCCTGCAGCTCTGCATTAACTTACTTTACATAACAAGTCTTTAATTATTTGTCTTCTAGATTTTGGTTTCTGAGTTTTATTAATTTTTTCCACTATTTGTACATTCCAAAACTCTAATTCTATTTTTTATTTTTCAGTCCTTGCCCCAATCTGAATAGATGGACTAACTTGGGTTAGATGACTGCATACTGTTTGAATCATGGCACACAGCTATTAGAGTCTAGACTCCAATAACACTACTGTGCTTCCTCTAGAAGAATCAAAATAGGAAGAAAACAGCATTCCAAAATAGATTTTGCTCCAGTGCAGATTCAATAAACAAACTCTGCCAAAATATTTGTGATGCTGATTACAGGAAGTCTTGCAAGAAAAGAACAGGAAAGGTCACTCAGTATCTTCTTGTGATGTTCATGACTCATGAATCAGAATGCAGAGTTTGCAGTTATAGTTTTTCTAACCAGACAGTTAMGTTGTGAAGGAACAGGGACAATTAGAATATATAACAGATTTAATACTAAAATGGTTAAACACATGTCAATCCAGTGTAAATCAGAGTTTYGCAGAGGTCACATTTTCCTCCAGCAGGAGTAGAGAGGCAGTGTTCCCATACACTCCCTCGCAGTTGATTTAAAGTTGAATTACTGCTTTAGCGAATACTGTTAGTCCTTTGACCTGTTAGGTCAGTGCTGTGTTGCAGCAGAATATAGATAAGGAAGAGAGAAAAACCTTAAAGGAAYGTGGTCATTCTTTTAAAGTTTCAAAATACCCTTTCTGCAAAAGAAGGTAAATCCCATGCAGATGGCATTTTTTATTTAAAGACTTTGTTCACTTTAACTGAGGCTTTGGCATCGCTTAGAGAATGCCTTACTGTGTCCTTTGACATGGAGAAGTAGCTGTCTAAAGTATGATTTTAGACATGCAGAGTCCAGATGCATAAACCTAAGTTTATATTAGGTGTTGTTGKTTTTTTTCCTCCTGTGGTTATGTTGACTAGTCGGACAAGTCCTGAGCAGTCTGATCTAACTAGACCTGCTTGGAGAAGGGGCCTAGACTAGATAACCTTCAGAGGTAGTATTTTTATTTCACCTTAAAAGTGGGACAAGAATTTTAGGAAGCAAAGGTGATTATTATGAAATGTGAATTGGTTAAGGAGTTATGCTTGAGCAAAAGTTATTTACAGAGAATTAACACTGTTGACYTTTTAACATAAGCCCTCTGTTCCCTACAGTGAACTCGGAGTGTACATTTAGTAGGCTACAGGTCTGTCATTCGGCTGCATGGTTGAAACTGTGCCAGTGTGATTTGAGGGGATCCTGTCTGAGGACCAACTTAAAATGTCTGACTGTTACTATATTTAATTTATATAATAAATTTTCTTACATATTGATACATATGTAGATACACATTTTATTATTTCTGGTTATTTTGAATAGAAAATTCTCCTTGTTTTCATAGAAGAGTCCATGAGTATCTGTCATACTTTTAGTATATAGTGAGATTAGGGGTTGAGCAGCTGTTACTGAAGATGCTGTTGTTGTGTGTAGATATTTGCATGTTTTCTCATCTCATTTTTTTCTGTTCTTTTGATTTTACTGCTTGCCTGCTGTCCTAATATTTTCTTGACTGTTTGTATAGATCCTCTCATAGCAATATCAAGCCCAGCTAGCTTAGATCCAGTGACAGCAGGAGACTGTGGCAATTCCAGTATATTTGCTTCCAAAGTATATGAATAAGATAAATAACCTAAGACATGTTAGACTGATTTTTACACTCATGAGCATGTGCACGTACAGTCTGAATAAAGAAATCTAGCTAGCAGGAACAGCATCAGTACGTCTCCCTTCTTTCTACATTGCCAACCATCTCACACGTCTGCGTGTGCACAAAGCGAACGTTGGCCGCTAGCAGTGGAGGGAGCTCTGCTGACGGGGCTCTGCTTTTGCCCACATCCCCATCCCCTCTTCGAGCAATAGGGAATTTGTGAATGTGTGCAGCTGCCAACGTCTTCCCTTTAATTCCCGAAACYGAATGGGGCAAATCTTCTGAAGAAACGAGGAGATCTGGAAGTTTACCAGACCTCCCAGTTACGGGCAGCTCTGAGGCCCGGAGCCTGGTGTCCTGGGACCTCCCCTGTTGGGAGCACTCAGTACAGTTTGCCGACAGATCCCGCCTGTCTTGCAGCAGACAATATCAAGACCCCTTGGAAATGACTTCTAGGTCCTTTATAGGAAAGACTTCTGCTTTTTCTTTTTTTTTCCCCCCTCTTGTCTGATGTTATTTATCCCCGCAAAGGCAGACAGGATGGATGGAGATCACAGAAAAAAACAGCACTGTAAGCACCAGCRTCCTCCAGCTTCAGGAATAGCAGAGGGGTCTCTCCAGGGGCTACTGCTAGATCCCACAGCAATCCTACAAGAAGAGAATATCCATAGGCATCTGTATGTATATTTCTGAACACGGTTTGCATATACCCTTCTATACGCCAACCTAAACACAGGCACCTAAGTCACTTCAGTGATCTAATATGGCATCTGTAAGGAATCGTGGTTCTGGGGGACAAAACTGCTTTCTGCCCTTTTGAGCTTTTCAGTTGGGCGTACAATATGACTTGCCATGTAAGGAAAGGCTGATCGGCATGTTTTAGGCAAAGCATGTAATTGCATAGTGCTGAAAAATTTTCCAAAGTGTTTAGTGATTAAAATTCATTTTTGTCATGCACATTTTGTAAGATTTGTTTAAAATGGGAAAAATATTTCCTTTGACGCTCCTGACAGCTGTGAAGCTGCAAGCTTTCCACATGCACTTGACAAGCTGTCATAGCTGTTATATGCATTATTTCAATCCAATATTGTCTATACCTAATAGACTACAATTCACTGTTTCATTATAGTGAATATTTAGAATACCTGCTGTATGTGTTTTTATGAAGGAAAAATATATTTTTTTCAATACTGCAGATGAATGGATAATATTTTAAAGAGTAATTGTTAGTCTTTAAAGCTTAGTCTTTAATGTCAAGKGATTTATACAGGTGAAATGTCTACTAAATGAAAATGAAATTTGGAACTGTTTTTTAAAAATCATCTTTTGCTATATCATTCAGGCTGATTCTGATCTCAGGTTTTATCATAACTGAATTCTGATTTCAGTACTAGGTATTCTTGACTCTAAATAGTAATAAAGGTTCAGAATCAGGTCTCATAGTTCTGTAAGCTAAAACAAAATGCCAGTCTGAGAGCTTGTCAGGATTAAGCAGGAATACCGCTCTCCTAGTGTAAATCTAGCTATGGCAATTCAAATACTCTTTAAGCACTATAGGAGCAATATTTTAAGTACTTTTGAAAAGGTGTATGGAGTTTCGGTGTTCACCAAGAATGTCCAGCCAAGCCGGTGACTATCCTAAACAAAAACTTTCCAAGGAGACTCCCTGGTATGAGCATGGCAGGGCTGTACACTGCACAGCCACGGTGCGGAGAKTGGTGTGGTAAAGGGCCGTTGCTGTGCCTGTTCACTTAACGTTCTTTATAGATGCGGAGAGTTTTTGCAAAGATTTGTTTCCTTTATTTGTATGATTTTTTTTAAATTTCTGTGTATTTGTTAAGAATTGGTTCTGAAATAAGGTGGTAGAAATTATTTAGAAGAGCTAGAACGGTAGAGTTCTGACGTGCGTAAAGCACAAGAATTTTGTAGACAAAGATGCGTAGCTGGAACACTTGCATACGCTAATTAGGCAAGATCCAAGGCGTCRACAACCTCCTCCAGCTCCATGCTTTTATAGTTCTGAGGTTTTAATAAATCAAATTCATTTCACAAAGCTGCTTAAAGTTCTCTTTGATGTGCAAACCTTTGGAAACACTGAATATCTTGTTATGTTCTCATTGATGCACTAATCAGCTAAAGGACAGAGACATGTTGTATTATAAGAGCAAACAAAGTGCGTCTGTTTTGAGGGATCAGAGAGAAAGAGACAAGGTTTGACAGCTGTAGACTTCTAAAACAGGCTGGACTAAAGAGAAATTTTACAGAACAAGAGCTGTTACTGCTGTGACAATCAGTTTTCATCTAAATAAAAACATTTGCACTAAAGCCATCTCAGAAACAGTGACATTTTAATAAGATCTGCATGTTCACATTTGTGCAGCAACATTGTAGAGCTACAAATGTTCTGTCAAGATCTGAAAGTTGATTTTGTTGTATGTCAAGGGAATATAAATGAGATAAATTAAACTGCCAAGGTTCAATAATAAAAAATAATAATAAGCTAAAGCACAGTGATGAGAAGGCCATTACAGTATCATATTAACCTTGTATTGACTTGTGTTAAGTTCCACAAGGTTAAAATGTTAATCTTGTCCAGGGTTCTAGTAATTCTATTAAATTTGCTTTTTTAACAGAACATATCTCCATTAAAAATGTTCTTCAAAGCTATTTATATTTTCCTTTTTTATAAAACTCTCATTCCTAAGGTAATAAACTCCACTTTTAATGTAAACATTACAAACGTCCCCCCCCCCAAATGACAGTCCATCCTAGCCGTGGGCATAAAGCTTCATTTTTATGATTTAAAGGTCCCTACCAACCATGGATTCCTACTAAGATATGGAATTACTCCTGCATTCCCTTGCCATGGTTTCCTGCCCAGCCTTCAGTGTTGCCTGTTCCTTCCCATCAATTTCTTCTGCCATCTGTTCTTCCATCATGGTTTCTTCCTCTAGCTCCCTTTCATATCAAGAGCCGCTGGGGTTTAGCAGTCCCGGAGGGATACCAGGTACATCTGTAGGCCAACGTTTGGGCAGTAATGCTATACAGCAACTGACCTTTTGGCAAAAACAGGAAATTTTTTCTCTTGTGGTCTCAAAAATTCTTCATAGTGTGTGAGACTTGGGATTCCTCATGAAATCTGGCAGACCAGAGGACAGATAAACTCGTGTATCAGTGCAGTTTACTCATTCAGCTTACATACAATATAGTATTTTGTTTTTTTCCCCCAAAGAGTGAGATAGAATAAACCGTTCTAAGGTGCGAAATTTTTTTGAACATGCTACGTATTTCTGAAGTAGGCTGTCAGTCACTTCACACACATCCAGGAAGAGAGAGACTTAATAAAAAGTGGCAGCTGAAAACTAATATTCCAAACTGTCACCAACTAATTAATTTTCTCATTCATATTCTAACTACACTCCCAACTCACATGGACTGCTGCCAAGGAACTTGACAATAAAATGTTCCTTTAAAATTCTGAACAATAAAGAAAATATTGAAAGGCTGGGAATAAACAGATTAACCTTTGATGAAACAGGTGTCTTCAGTCTGAAAATTTTGTAGTTTCTGAATATGCAAAAGCATGGCCGTCATATTGAAATAATGGTAAAACCACAACAACTGTCAGATTGCCTTACGTTTCAGGAGGAACGGAGTCACCCTTCACACTGCATCAGTTAATTTTAGAATTCCTCAGAATTCACTGTTGGGGGTTTTTTTCCTGTGTGTTTTTAAGACTATCAGACAAACCAATCATTGAGCATGCTCTTAAAATTTAATAATGCTTACATTAAATTATTTGTTGCAGACTGGTCTGCAAGCTTGGTATCCACCTACAAGTCATTACTTTCATTTGCAGATATTGAATTCAGTAACAAGACTTTTAATGTACTGAGGTACCTAAAGGTGCAACTAATGAGATGTATCAGAAAACATCTAATGACCTAATTCCCTAAATACTCAGCTACTTTAGAAACTCCTTGAGACATTATCTACCTAACTAAATATCTGTAAAACTCCAGCACTACAGCCCTTACAATTGTAGATTCCAGAGTCTGTCTATGTTCTTGCTTTCACCTGTGAAATCCCATTCATGTAATTATGCATTGTATAAAATTTATGCTCATTTATGTACGTGATGCCTAGATTTATGCACTGGTGTTCAGTAGGAAACCTGTCTATACAATTTCTGCATCAGTAACTTTTGCATAGTGGTTTCTTRTGTTGTTTTGCTATCTGGTTAAACAATGTATTTGTGAGAGCAGTATTGTGCTGGAATCTCATGTGACACCATAAAAATAAACGAATGAACAATATATTTTTTGGCATAGCAAGGAAAAAAATCACCTAACTTTTTCAAAGATGCTGCTTGGTTTGGAAATTGAAAAATTGCTTCAAACTATGCTAAGAATTGAAAGTAAATGAAATGGAAATACAATATATTATAATGAGACAGATGTGTGCTCGTTTTCCCTAGTGCAGGTTCATGGACTGTGCATTCACTTGGTCCGCGTGACATTTAAATTTGAGTAAATTCAGTGGTTTATAAGAAAAGCATCTGTTGTTGGAATGACAATAGCACTATACAATACCAAGGAAAAGAAATCTAATTGTTATTAGATATCACGCCAGAATGTCAATGAAGGGGCTCTCATTGTGTTCAGATTCTGGCATCAGCCTGGGTATTAAATTGGCCAGCTCATCAGGGAATCCAGTACATTAGTGAGTGATTCAGCTGTGACTGAGTGTGTGCATTAAAACGGGTGACTTAGAAAGCTTCTAATGCCATAAATCAAGAAAAGATTTCATACGCAACACATTCATGAAGGGAATATTGTATAAATGTGTGTGCTTTACTTCTATTAAGTTCAACCTTTAATCATATTAGGCTCACTGTTTAATTTTTTCAAATGATCTTCATGTTATTGTCATGTTTGCTCTGCGCTTTGCAGCACAGGTGAAACCTTGTATTTTGCTATATATCGCACCTGAGCCAGCTGCAAAGCCTGGAGCTCATAGCTTCTGGTTTAAGGTCTCTATTTGGGCACGTTCAGCAACTGAATGGCGGGGGCTGCTTTTTGATGACTTGTAATTAAATCAAAAAGCTCTGAGATCATAAACCTGCTGACTTCATTTCCTTTTTCCAGTGCACTTCAAAAAAGTAATTACTGTACTGCATTTATAGGCAAATCTTGTAAAATGCCCTCAAGATGCAACTCAAAATTGAGACTTCTGGTAATGAACAAAATCGGTAATGTTTTTCAGTAATGAAATGAAGCAAAAGTTAGTATATTCTTCAGAGCACATTTAGGAATGATTTTATTCTGTTCTGTTTTTAAACAAAAATTCATAGGAGCCTGTGTTTTCAAGCTTGGAGAAGGTTAAATGAAAATCTGATTTTCTTTTGTTTGTGGTTACTTCCTAATCACTGCAGCATATGTAGGGCCTGGGCTTGTTTTTCAAGTCTTTACATTTGATATACTTTGTCTTTTCTTCATCATTAAAATTAGACCAAAAGCCTTCTACAGAAAACATTGAGAAGACAGACAGAACTTCTGTAATGGAGTATCTCAAAAGTGAAAGACCACAAAGATGAAGAAAATACCCCCAGAACATTGAACCCTCCATCTTCAATATAGCTGCCACCTGGGCTATATATATATATATATTTTTTTGTAGGAATCAGAACAGTGAGTCCTGAAAGAAAAACTAGTTCTTGATAGACAATGTGAAGGTCAGCATTATGGATCACTTCAAGATGATCATTTCATATGTAGGAAGCAGCACTAAGGAACGCTCAAAGGCAGTTCTGCACAGTGCAGAGAAGTTTTCTAGCCCCTAGACTATGCTGTCTACTAGCAGCAGTAAAATGCAGTATCTTTAGCTGTAAGAAATTCTGCACAGTGTAGAGAATCCGTTTGCTTCATTGCAATACCAAAATATAATTATCTGGAATGAACAGCCACTGTGTCCCAGTATTACACCTTCCATTTGCACAGATGAATATAAATGTGAACATCTCATGCTGAGCAGTACCCAGCTAAGTTTGGCAGACACTTGAGGTCTTATTTTATTTTTTCTGTGTTTTTTCAGAGAGTTAAATTAGTTACTCTTCTAAAATGCAAATGCRAAGGTAAAAAGATGTAGCTATGCAGGTAATATTCATTTTTTAATATTAGCCAGTTTGTGAGGAGATTAAGAATTTGGTTGGTATTAGAAAGACACTAAAACATCCAGAAGTAATAAGGATATTTAGAAAATTGCACCATACATGGGTTATGCTGACATTTACTATTTATCTTCTTGTTTCTTCAATCCTTGTGCTTTAGATCACTTGACAACGTGTATCCTCACCTGAAGGAGTCAGCTGTAGATTCCTCTGCGGGTATAAACATCAGTGCTACTGCATTGCCTCAGCGTAGCCACCTGTGATGGAGTAATTTGGAAATATGTTTAACTGCTGCAGGAAAATAAAATATCATAAGTTTATTTTACTATAACCTTCAGAGGCAACGTATACTTTAGAAATACAGCCCACGGAGAGTAGGTACAGTACAAAGGATCTGTCTGCTTTGGGATTACGGGGGCCTGGCTGTATGGGATCTTAGTCCTTGACTGGGGAGTCCAGGTACCATGGAAACGATACAATTCATCGTGATCGTCATCTGACAAAACAGCTAGCTTTTGAAAGCGCATCTTGTTTTCTCCTCTGTGATAGTGCAGATGACTACACTTAATTATTCATCTACGTCTTGATTTATTGGAATTAGTGAGACTATTCAGATAGTGTTGGGCTTCAGTTAGGCAGTAATCACTGGAAGAAAACTGATCCCTTCTAAGAGACCTTTATTTAAATACAAGCATTTTGTATTAGGTTATTCACCATTACCTTTTGAACTGAACCATGAAGACCTTTATTAGATTATTATTAGACCAGATGAAGTGAGGTTATCTGAAAATTCAAATATTTTAATTAGCAAAAATATATCTTGTATGTCTTTATAAAAAGATGCTGATGATGTTTCAATTAATTGTTCAGACCTAGTCTCCCCTGTTCGTGCTCTATGCAAATGTTGTTTTTTTCTGGGATTTTCAGAATATTGTTTAAAATTAAATTTTTGTTTTTACTTGAATATATGGTTTGGGAATTGTTTCTAAGATTGCTTTTTTACTTCTGCTGCCTTTCCCTTCTGTCCTAACCCTTTCCCAAGGAATAACAGGGAGACAGGAGAGGCTGCGAATATAACATTTATTATCTGTACAATATGGATTTTTTTGTCTAGTGAAAATAGTTCAGTAGAAACATTTTTGTGAAGATACTTGGTTCCTTTAATCTTTTTGATTTGAAAATATTTTGCTCAGCTGGGCTACATTTTAGAAAACATGAAATGCAGTACAAAAAAAGACTATTCTTTAGGAGGAATGCAAATCACAGAATCACAGAATCACTGAGGTTGGAAGGGACCTCTGCAGATCATCTAGTCCAACCCCGCTGCTCAAGCAGGGTCACCTAGAGCACATTGCACAGGATTGCATCCAGGCGCGTTTTKAATATCTCCAGAGAAGGAGACTCCACMACCTCTCKGGGCAACCTGTTCCAGTGCTCTGTCACCCTCACAGTSAARAAGTTTTTCCTCATGTTCAGATGGAAGTGTCTGTGTTTCAGTTTGTGCCCRTTGCCTCGCGTCCTGTCGCTCGGCACCACTGAAAAGAGTCTGGCCCCATCCTCTCGACACCCTCCCTTCAGATACTTGTACACATTGATAAGATCTCCTCTCAGCCTTCTCTTCTCCAAGCTAAACAGGCCCAGCTCTCTCAGCCTTTCCTCATAAGAGAGATGCTCCAGTCCCCTAATCATCTTTGTGGCCCTTCGCTGGACTTGCTCCAGTAGTGCCACATCCCTCTTGTACTGGGGAGCCCAGAACTGGACGCAGTACTCCAGATGTGGCCTCACCAGGGCTGAGTAGAGGGGGAGAATCACCTCCCTCGACCTGCTGGCAACACTCTTTCTGATGCAGCCCAGGATACCATTGGCCTTCTTGGCCACAAGGGCACATTGCTGCCTCATGCTTAACTTGGTGTCCACCAGCACTCCCAGGTCCTTCTCTGCAGAGCTGCTTTCCAGCAGGTCAACCCCCARCCTGTACTGSTGCATGGGGTTATTCCTCCCCAGGTGCAGGACCCTGCACTTGCCTTTGTTGAATTTCATGAGGTTCCTCTCTGCCCACCTCTYCAGCCTGTCCAGGTCTCTCTGAATGGCAGCACAGCCCTCTGGCGTATCRGCCACTCCTCCCAGCTTTGTATCRTCAGCAAACTTGCTGAGKGTGCACTCTGTGCCTTCATCCAGGTCATTGATGAAGAAGTTGAACAAGACTGGACCCAGTACTGACCCCTGGGGGACACCGCTAGCTACAGGCCTCCAACTAGACTCTGTGCCACTGATCACAACTCTCTGAGCTCTGCCATTCAGCCAAATGTTAAAACTGTCTTTTTATATTTAAGTATTTTCATGCCTTGTAAAATGGGAACTTTTCTACACAGTATTTGTCCCCCCACGTGACGGAGCGGCGAGTTTCCACGCATTTGCAGCGATCCTCGTCCCTCACTAGTGTGGGCCATCTGTAACTGTTGAAAGAAACTTTCACTTTTCTTGCTGAATCCTTGGCCTTCCTGGGAAGCTGCCAGCAGAGAGCTGTTTTTGTATGGAAGACTGCGCAGAAGTCGCCAAGCTGGTGCTTTTCTCTAGCTGCTAAGTAGCTGGTTGCTGTATCATAAGGCTACTGGTGACGCACTGTACGTAGAAATGAAGCAACATCTCTGTGAACGGGTGTTATGACAGCGTCCTTTCAGAGTAGCAGTGTATCTACATACAGCTAGAACTTGCCAGCGCAAGGCAAACTCCTGATGTTTTGTGCACTCCTGTCGGTGTCTTTGGTAATTTGCACCAGAGCTCAGTTGTAACATCATCTTGCAACAAGTGGGATCAACAAATGGTAAGGAAGAACGGGGTTTGTACACAGACAGCCATTTGTGCTTTCGGCATATAACCTTTGCGCGTTAAAATCTTTACGCACTTATTCCCAAACGTACAGAAGTGACCATTTCYAAGTAAATTATGCAGCGCTCAGTCTCATTAACTGCTCACTGCCTGCTTTCCTTCCATGGAAAGCAAGCTCCATTAAACACCTAATGGTGTTCACGGCAAGCAGAGGTGAAAACAGGCTGATGGGAGGTGTTCTGCTCTTCACTGCACAAACTGTATCAGGTTCAGTGAGTATAAGATAGGTGGTCAGGGTGAGACTGAAAAATAATATTCCACCATATATTTACTGTATCTGTGTTTTAAGCAATGACTTCAGGATGCTATTTAGTAAGAAATGAACACCTGTACCGTACCAGTTAGTGGTCTGCATGTAGCTGTTACATGAGGAGTGTAAGTATTAGAGAAACTGGATTGCTCATATGTAATATCATTTTCTAGAGTTTTATATGTAATGAGGGAGTAGCAATATTTCTAGCTGTCCTTTCTTTAAGAAAATTAAACAGACTTGGAGGTGTGTAGTCAGGTGCAATATTAGTTGAGATGTTAAGCAAAGGAGAAAAGATACCACTTAATATTAGCTTATATTCTTCCAACTTTCACTTAAAGGGATTTATAAATAGGTCTAACACTGAAAGAATAAGTTTCAAATTACTTCCCTAAATTGAAAAGGCTGGTTTTAACAGTTATATATTATATTGGCCAAACTGTATTGCCTCATGTGTCCCAAGAGCAAGTTGTCAGCATTTAAGAGAGAAGTAGTATTTTAGGAAAGCATGCTAATTTTGAAACAATGGAACACAATGGACCATATTCTAATTTTAAAAGTAATTTGAAAAGTTAATACTAATAGGAATAATAACTGCAAGCAAAATTTTAGTGAGTATTGGGGTTATTTGGTTGTTTTTTTTTGTTTTTTTTTTTTGAAATGGTGACACCTTGGACAAATAATTTACCAAGTAAGCAATTTGTAGCTCGAAAATTTGAAATGTGAATGTCAGTTCAATAAAGGGAGAACAAACCCGTAGCCATCACAGCATCTTTACTGGCACGGTTATTTGCATAGCAACAAGCTACTACATGTAGCTTCCTTAGCCAAACAGGAGACCTGAGCTGAAAGGAGATCTCGTTATCCTTTGCTGAAAAGATCAGTTGAATACAAGTGAAAATCACTGAATCGGAGATCCTTAACTTGACTTAGATGCTATTAACCAACCTGCCAAAGAATGTGGCCCTTCATGCTCTCTGAACCCCATGAAAGTCCCATGAAATATTTGGGTCCGTATTTATAGCTAGTGAAAGCTGGCACAAAACAGTTGTTCCAGTCCCTCTCTTCTCCCAGCAGTAGCAATAACTGATGCCGTCTCCGGGACAAGGCAGAAAAGGGTACCTACCAGCTGTCCCTTCACTGACGGTAATAACAGCCAAATGCTCAGTGTCAAAGAATAGCTGCCAGCACCTAGATGCTTTGATTCTGGGCAGTGCCTAGGGTTGAGTTTGGAGGCAGCATGTGTAGTACTAAATTGAGTTCTTTTATGGCAGTGGCAATGAGAAGATTTTCCAGTTCCTTAGAGGTGTAAGTGGCCAGAAATAGGAGCAGGGTGCTTTCAGCTGGGGAAGGCAAAAAACAAATGGAAGTGCCTCCTAGGACTCCAGCTTGTACAGCCGCTTGGTAGCTGGGGAAAACAGGTGAAAACAGCTGAATCCTTCTCACCAGTGCTCATCTGGGAAAAATGGACCCTGTCACCCTGTGCCTTGAAGCTGCAGCATGGAGGTACACGCTGTGTGTGCTCTGCAGTGAATATACCTAGGGAGGGGAGGCATGTGGGCATCAGAGGGGTGAGCCAAATATCAGAAAGAAAGCTGAGGTTGTAAGTCTGAACAGCAGGAAAAACAGTGTAATTTCCAGTTGTGATGAAGGAGCAAGCGAAGAAGCTTTTAGGAAAGGAGAAATAAAATGTTGAGGTTTTGACATGCTGGAAAAGGCTGCTTGACTTGTGAGTGCTTGACATTAGGATAGCGTTGTAACTAAAACAGCGGGGGTGAATAAAGTTGCCAAGAGAATGAGGAGGGGAGAAGTATCAATAAAATGAGCTCTGAAGAAGTTAGAATAGACTACACGTGAGGTGGGAGACAGCAATAAGGCATTAAAGGTTTGTTGAGATAGAGGAGAGGAGGAATAGACAGGGAGGAGAAAGGCAGGCCTAGCAAAGCTGGAACAGTGAGGACTCTCCGCAAAGAGGTCCGTTTTAGAGAGAAACAGAAGAATGAGCCCAGAAAAGTGCTTCCTTGCACCACTTGTTACTGTAATTATGGTCACTAGGCTGAGTTGACATGATGCTGCACGTTCTACTTCCAGTGAATGAGGAATGCTTGCGCAGCTTGCAGTAAATTATCAGTACTTGGCAAATCCAAATAGTAAGTTCTTCAATTATTTGGTTGAGGGTCTCTGGGCACCTAACAGAGCTTTCAAGTAATGATAGAAAAGGAGCAGGCATGAAATCTGCTTCTATCCCTGTCCCATGTTTTCTTTGGGTAAAACTCGAACAGAGGATGAACCTATTGCATTATCTTCATTGTTTGTTCTAGGATCCAACTATTTATTTCACTAAATTGAGGTTTAAATTCTCATCGGTTACTCATGCAGAAAGCATTTGATGCTCATAATTGTACAAACATGATAGCAGCTTATTTAATTTGCATCTTTATATTTTATCCACATAATGAGTCATCTGGTAAGTGCTTTCTTACTATTTTGTAAAATCAGCAAAATTAAAATGGAATAAAAATGCATTGCTTCTCCCTTTAGTTGTACTAGTGTAATCAGAGGGGTCCAAGGAGGTCAGTGGAGAAAGACTAATACTGTATCTTGGTGGTTGAGAGGTGAGAAGGTGTTTTATAGCTACAACAATTTGATTTATGCCAAGAATATGGTATTGCTTGGTAAATGTGGCCTTAGCTATAACAATTATGAACGGCTGTATTTTTCCATTAAATATATGGAGAAAAATCTCCAATGTTGAGGCACTGATTAAATGAAAGTTTTCTGCTGAAAATATTGTAATAGAAGTCTCTTGAAGAAAGCATTTTGGAAAATAAAATGTTGCTTTGTATGATCTCCTGTTGGGAATGGGATTTCCATGGACAATACATGGCTGGTATTTCAGACTGCTACTGTCTAGTTATTACTTCCAGTGGTCCAGGGAGATACTCCATACTTCTCAAAGCAACAAATATATGGGGAACTATGACAAAAAAGAAAAATATGGATTTTTTAAATTTGAGTAATATTAAATTAAGCCTACTGAGTGATTCTTTTTTCCCCTTTGGACTCATTTGATTAGACACATTTGTTGGGATCTCTGACACAGGTTTTATACGCTTGATATTTCAGGCTGTGTTATGGTTAGGTGTCACATCATGAAAGCTCTTCTGCTGTGCACCTTGACTGTTATTACCAGGTTTCAAAATTAATTTACAAAAACTAATGCTAACCAGGCTGCTGAATAATCTTAAAATTCCAAAGAGTAAGCAATTCTTATGAGAACGCTTTTGCTGTCATAATATTCATTACTTCTTAAGTAATATACAGCATGTTGAAACATAAAAAGATGATCAGGTGTTGTAGGGAACATAAATACAGGCCTGAAAACACATTGCAGATAGTGTATATTTTCAGTAACTCAACTCTTTTTCAAACAGCATGTTTGGGTTATGATGCTTGTCATCGAAAGCAACTCAGATTGAGCATGTGGACACAATGCAACCACAATTAAAATGGGAAAATAGATTTTTAAATAAATGCTAGCACTCACAGGTGATTGGGGAGTTGACACTTAATCTGCAAGCCCTGATCCTTATTGTCAGATCAACTAAAGAGATACCGTATGAAGTGGCTGTCAAATTACATGGTTTAGCAGTCTTTGTAATYGAAATGGTTGCACATAATAACTGTATCATGTCTGGGTAGTCTGTATCTAATGCAGTGCTGGCATGAATTTTGATTTTCCTGTACAATTCTTGTGCTTTACTTGAACACTAGAATAATTGCAAAGGCGTGGAGCGTTACACTTCCAGTAAGTGTYAGAAAGTTTTGTTGCGCTTGCTTGGTAGTCTTTGGGTATTTTTAGGAATTCATTTTTGTTTCAAGTGTGAGACATTTATTCCAAAATACCAGGTAGGTGAAACACTGTTGAGTGTGTTGAGCTGCCATGGGGCAGCTATTATGAATAGGTAAAAGTAGTAGTTCCTTACTGGGCAGTTCTTGGTCTCTAACAGGCAATGGAACATTGTAATTAAGTGTGAAATGTAAAAATGCCTGAGCAGTAGCTGTAACTTCAGCAAGGACGCCCGTGCCTGATGTCTCAGGCTCTGCAGCAGCGGGGACCCTCTGGCATGGCACACAGAAGTACCTGTGAGAAAAAGGAGGTGCGTTTCTCTCGTGTGTGACCGATCTTCAGTGTCTTCAGAGAAACAGAGATAGAAATGGGAGGAATATATGAACAGTGCAATGTTGATCAGCTCTCCGGTATCCCACTAGGATCAGGAAAGAAAATCAGTAACGTCCTACAGGAGCCTGCTTATGCCGTGTGCTGCTGCTTCGAGTGGGTCGTGGTGCAGGAGCAACTAAAACATTCCCTGGCAGTGCAAGTGGAGTAAAGCCAAAATTTTGGGAGCATGAGCGCGTTGCAGAGGAAATGCTATTTCTATGGAGCCTCAGGAGAAAAGCTTTCCATAGAAGGCTTTTTCAAAATAGTCCTTCTTTTACAGAGGAAAGCAATAGAGATATTTTGTGATTTTCTTCTTCCTGTATATATGTTACCATGTACAGACGATAAATAAGTTGACCTTGAGAGACCTGAGGAAAGGTATTACAACCCTTATTTGCTGATAGTAGAAAACCACTGTAATTCTGGAAGGCGGATTCCTTGTTTTGTCTMCTCATGCAGTGACTGCTTGCTTTATTGCTTTCTGCGAAATGCAAACGATAGTCCGTGAGGATGTGGTGAGGACAGAGACGTGTCCCAAAGAGCTCAATAAACCTTTGGGCCAGTTCCTTCAMATAGCTCCTGAAGTTCAGCTGAAATTAAGACATTTAGAAAAAATAAGCCTCTCATTTACTATCTCTATGGACCAACAAAAATAAAGTGTGAATGTAGCTCAGCCRAAAGACCCAATTAATGGGAAACAATGCAAATCTGGAACTTCAGCATTTCCTATTGCCTGCAAGCAGATGAGCTATTTACAGGGAAAATTGCCTTAAACAGTTCAGACTCAGGTAAAGGAAGAAAGAATAAAATCATGAAGTCAAATGCCAGTGCAAACATAATCTTGCACTCCTTAGGGAGTTGTTCCGTAGACTGCAGTATTATAACATCAAATGGCTTCATTAGGCCTAAATTAATACTCTACAGTATACAGCAGTAAAGACGATGCAATTTCTCACATTCTTAGTGACAACAGCAACTTAAAGTCCCCAGTCTGTGCTTGTCAAGATAAAGGTGAAAAAAACCTTTCCCTGTAGCAGTTGGAGGTGGAGACGGGCTTGGTAAGTTTGAATAACAGAAAAACTCCAACCRTTCTCTAGAGTAATTTGGACAACAACAGCTTGCTTGGTTCTGAATAACATTTCCATGTGTTTCAAGCCCTCTTTCCTCACCTTTTCATTTAGAACTGAGTAGGTTGCCAGCTGAGCCCTTTTAAAAGATCTAAAAGTATTGGCAAATAGTTCTTGAAGAAAGGTGATTATGGCAAAGACTTTGAGCATCAGAAGTACATGATATGGAGCGTGGGATCAGCCAAGTCCGGCCACCGTCCGCGTTACTAAGTGTTGCTGCTGTTCATTGGTAGTGCAGTTGTTACTTGACAACTSTTCTAATGAAAGAATAAGCCTGGGGTGAATTAGATTTAACTGATAGCTGGATTTCCATTTAGCATTAAGGCATTTCATAGCCAGGTATTAACCTGTGATGTRCTTTGGAGTATTTGGACAAAGTTCTGTGGTTTTCAGTGCTACTTTCCTGGAGAAGGCTTTCAGGAGTTGATAGAGTATGTTAGTCCCAGCTGTAGAGAATATGTGGACTATGGAAGGTAACAGCTGTTTGGCCGTACAGTCTCTGTGTTCATATATATGCCGCAAYGTCATACAAAGGGCCATCAAATTTGAGTATCCTCTGGCAGTTTTGCTTTTCAAATAGACACCGGTGACAAAACATGAACACGAAGCATGCTCTGTTCCATGTCGCAGCTCCTGCAGACCCCTCTGCGTTCAACAGGCCAAGCCTAGGGCCGGCAGGGGATTCGGATTTTATTCTTTCCATAGTTATGTTGCTCTGTGCTTTCAAGAAGTTATGGAAATGTCATACCTGTCCAACGTAATATAGTTGGTTAAACCTTGATACTTCAGTGTTACTGACAGCCCCGAAAAAAACCACATTACCCGAAAGATTCACTGTATGGATTATAGTTCCTATTGTTTATTGCTGGAGAAGTAAATGGAGTATATCTTAACTGTCGGTTTATTGCTATAGTTGTGGTGGATTTATAAGCTATTCTAGCTAGCGTATACATTCAAACGCCTATGTTATTCAGTGAGCCTTCTTCAGGACAAACCTCTTGACAGTAATGTCTGTAGGCCATCAAAAGCAGAGACCAGACAGAAAATCTGCACCCTTGTGAGGAGGAGCAAGACCTCTGACAGAGAGCAGCAATCAAACAGCTTTTGGGAGGTGTGAATCCATGTTACAAACTTGGGGTGCTGTTTTATTGTGTGTGTGTGTGTGTGTGTGTGTGTGTGGAGGTTAATCTCTTCAGTAATTGTCCTTTTTTCCAGGGACTACAGCGGTCAGTCTTTGCAGGAGAGTTCTGTAAGGTGGTAGGCTAACGGTGAGAAAATGACAACTAACGTGTGTTGAAATGGGTTTGCTTTTAATAAGAGGTATTTAATTTATTTTGAATATCACAGGTGGTTTGAGGCAGGCTGTAATCACCTGTCATTGTTCCATCAAAACATGTTCTTTCACTGCTAAAATATTAATTGACCTTTTAAACAGTAAATCATGTTTAGCTTGATTCTGCTAAATGTATATAGTTTTGAGTATAAAAATGACACAATTGGTGTAAAGTTCTACAGTATAATTGTGTGCGTGTATATACATACATACACACACACATATATAAAAAATATATAAAAGTAAGTATGTATATATATTTACGTATTTATCCAACACAAGGCTATAGCTCTGATTCTATCCATAATATCTCAGTTTTGTACAAGATATAAGGAGCAAATAAGGTGTTTATCACAAGCATGAGCAACATGATAAAATCTTTCCCAGCTAGGTGGAGAACGCTACAGGCTGATACAGCAATTAGGCAGGCTGCACTGTCCTCAAGTTTGCATAAACACTGCTTTTATCAACCCAAGAGCGAGGCTGCTCTGTGGATACTGCAGTCTATAGGAACAGAATTTGTGACTGTTCTATTTTCAGCTTCACCTCCAGTTTTTCAGAATATTTGCTGTTCATGCTTATTTCTATTGATTGTACCTTGCTACATTACACTTTATGTTTCTCTCCTGTTTCTACTTTGTCTCAAAATAACTCCTCAATTGAAAAAACTTTCCCTTATCCTTGTGTATTGGAGCAAAATGGAATATTGGAGCGCAACAGAGAACATGTGCAGTGCTTTATTTTCACTGAATTTGTGTGCTGTAGCATTAAATAGTTGGTATTAGTGCAATACTAGTTTGTGTTTGTTAAATTACATTATTTTCTATAGGCTGTTTTGCTCCTGTAACTGTCAGAGATTTCTCTAAAAAAGTAATGGTACACAATTACCAAAATTTCCCAGTGAAATTTCATGTCCCAGGAACTAACAGTGAAGTGTTGACACCACAACCCCGGCATTAGTTATTACCTTTTTATAAATACAACAAAAGCTGAGATGAGGATCCCTGTACTGAAACTCTGCTAGACCTTACAGTTACACATGGTCTAACCATAGATCAGCTTTGGAAAATTCTTTCTAGTATTGCATTTCTGTCCATAAATAATTTTTCCAGGTTTCTAAGAAACGAATGATTTAGGGGAAGTGTCTAACCTGGTAGTGTAGATGTGTGTTGCACTTCACCCGGTATATCCTTGCTAGCACATCCGGCTGTAGGGGATTGTTTGCTGTGCCAGGTGAGAGGGAAYGTTACTACGGGAGTGACAAAGGGGACAACTACATTTAAACACTTGCACATCACTCCTGTGATTGTTTATAATTGTTTATCTGGTCTGGTCATGAAGAGAGGTCTTTATTAATAAAGGCCTTTAAGATCAGGGTAGTGGCATCACCTGCTCAGACTAGCATAGACAGAATGGCAGATATGTATAGGAGGATATATCCATTCATATCTGTGCTATAAACGTGATCTGTACTATATATWTTTTTTTCAAATATTACCTTATGTATTTTTTCTGCATCTAGAGAAGTTGCAGAAAGAATGTTTTGCTAAGAAATAATGTTGTCCTGAAATTTCTTTAGAGATAAAATCTACTGTGAAGTGTTTTGGGGGTTAAGTTCCTTTGATTTTTGTGTGTTAACTCATTTCATTTGTGTTTATTCTGTTTATATGTAAATATAAACAGAATAAGAATTAAAATGAAATTATTCAAAATGATAGTTGAAATGAAACCTTTTCACCTTCTTCAGCTGATAAGATCAAAATTATTCATCTTCTGCCTTTTCACTGTAAAATGTTTTTGATTTAGATGAAACTACATTCTCTTATGGAAAATTATTCCATTCATTTTTTTTCTCACTCTAGTCTCTTCTATGAATACTGCAAAAATATTGAAAAACTGTGGTATATGAAATCTCTTTTCTCTCTACCACTGTTCAAATATGATGGAATATTAGAGGTGGAAAGCAGTTCTGCTTTGAATGGTTGAGCAGGAATATGTGAGATACATAAAGTGACAGGTAAAGCTCTTCCAAACCAGGAATTAATATGTGATGCTGTTGGAATTCTACGAAGTTAAGGTTAATTTAGATTTATTGTTATCTAGTGTAGTCAGGGTTATTGCGCAGCGTGCATGTTTTTTTGGTTTGTTCATTTCATGAATAACCCTTTCCTCAAGTCAGCCATAGAGAAGGAATTTAGAAGTTCAGGATGGAGGTGAGTGTTGTATATCTTGAACAAAAAGAGCAGGTCTGTAAGCAGGTAATGCTGGTTCATTGTTATCTTCTGAGTCTCTAGGGTATGTGGCATAAATTTTGTATATGTTTTTGAATGTTTTAATATGTGCGTTATTTTTTATTATAAACAGTCCTCTGTTTAATTTTGGGGAAATTCAGAATAACACAATCCCTGAATTGATTAATGCTGGTTAGGAACTTTCTGAGTAAAGAGCTTCCACTGGAAAATAAAAATTTATCAATGCCATTTCCTGGCTGCAGAATGGAATTTGTGGTCAGAGAGAGAAAGCTCCTAGAATAATGGACAGTCCAAAATTTATTGACAAAGAATTGGTCTTYCTCTCAGTTTGCTCAGCTGGCTCATCTCTCACTTCTAACATGTCTGCATCATTTCAGTTTGCCTGGCTTAGCTTCCAGGGATTGGTTATTACTCTGGCTTCGCAACTGGATTATCAGTCTTTTAATACCAACATTTCTTCTTCTTCAGCAGTACATGCACCTTCTAGTCAAGTCATCTTCGTCATCTTTTTGATAAGCTTAAAACCTCTGCCTTCAACTGTAAGACATTTTCTTTCTTGCCCTGGGTATAATTTATAGTTCTTTCAGCATTCTCAGTATTTTTAATGAAAAATAGTAGACAGCTGTATCTGGTTTCACCAAGATCAAAAATAGCTCCCTATTCCCGAATATTTAGGAATCACCACTTTTAAACCACGCTATCGTGATGGCAGCTCAGTTAACTTGTTAATGCAGTACAGCCCCTCTCCCACTCGGGGCAGAGTCTCTCATTTTGTGAGTGTGGTCGCTGTATATGGCACAACTGCGCATATGGCTGCGTTAAGATGCGTCTTGCTTGAACGCTCCCGACTTAGCAAGCAATCTGTGTTTGCTCTTACGACTGCCCAGGCCTTGGCTTCTATCATCTGGTCATTTGTTGTGTCATYGGCAGATTTTATCAGCGCTGATTTTATGTTTTATTTCCAAACCGTTTAAGAATATCTTGGTTAGGACTGTCTACTGTTTTCCCTTGTAGAAGCCCTTTTCGAGTCCCCCCTCCCTCAAGGACGATTCCTGGCAGCTAACTTCTTTTTGGGTTTATCAAATAGCCAGCCAGCTCTTTGTCTTTGGGGCTTTCCTACATGCTTAGGTCAGGTATTTTACAGAGCTCTTACTACAACTACACAATTTTCCAGTTTTCTGGAGTCTGTGTGAAGCCCCAAGATTTATTAACCTGGGAATCGTGAGTAATAATGGCTTACAAGTGATCCCAGGTAGATGTTGTCTGCTATGAACTTTCATTACTAGTGAAGTGAGAGGTGTGCTCATCTTCTCTCCAAATATAGATGAGAAATAATTATTGAACTCTTGTTCCTTTTCTGTGGTACTATTAACAGTGTTACCATCCTGCCTCATAATAACTTAAATTATTGCAATATTTTTTCATTCAAATGCATTTAGAAAACAAAAACAAATCCCAGCCCTTCTCTGCATTGTCATGCCTGGATCTTTCCCTGTGTCTTCAGTTTTTCTTATCAGTTTTCTACATTTATAAATTGCTATTTCCTGTTAATTGCTACTTATCTATTTGCCTAAAACAATTAGGATTAGGAAGGTTGTGATCCTGCTCCTTTGGATCTGAACATATAGCGTCCCTGGCTGTGCCGGCTAGTGCAACATCTGGACTCCCCAGCCAGATTTTTTGCATCCCTCCACAAGGATAAAAATGGACAGGAAACTGTTTTTGCTCATTTTCCTCCTTTATTTTCATAATCCTTCCTTCAGAGTTTGTCTGTGGTTTTATTAGAAAAAAACAGTGTAAAAAATACCCTCGTGTTGAGAGATTCTGATCTCGTAGAGTTGTCAGCACCTTCAAAATGTTACTGGCCAACGGAGGCCTTTTTCCCTTTTTGTACACGCAAGGTTAGATTGAAGTAAAATTGCATTCCTTATTCATTGTATAATGAATAACACAAACTTATTACTAATGATAATCATATCTTCTGAAAGAACAAAACTACAAATCCAAAGATAAAAATATAATTATATGTTATGTATTACTATTTCAACATAATTTCTGATCCAGAATTCTGGTGTGTTTAAAAAACATGAAAATTAGGTAGGATAAAACACTGGAAAATGTTCTGAATTAGCSTGAGGCTGTAGCAGGTGACTGAAAAGGTTTCTTGCATTTCTAATATCTTGATTGTGTTACTTTTTTCCCAAATGGCAGAGGCGCGGAAGCGCTGTGGAAAAGGATTTACAGAGACGATTTTATCAGCTGGCAAAGGGCGCTCTGAGGGACGCGCACAAACACCTTTCTGAAGCTCCTCGCTGCTGCTGCTCCGGCAGGCTGCTGCGCTGCTGCTGCTGCTGCTGCTTTGAGGCCGCGCTGCCGGGAGCCGTGGGGCCACGGGGCTGGCTGCAGACCGGCCTCGGCCCGCCGTCGCGCGCCACGCTCGAGGGGCACGCAGCCTCGGCGGCGGCTGAAGAGCTTCGGTCGTGGTTTGGGGCGTCTTCCCCTTTCTCGGGGGTGCGATTACAACAGCTGTTGTACTCTGGCAAACGTACTGTGCAGTGGGAAGCAAAGTTTTCCAGTTCAGGGGAAGGACCTGGTCACCGAAGCAAGTGGCTTACGCAGCCCTGACTTTTGGTCACGCCCTGATCTCTTTGCCTGCATGCTTGTGGCTTGAGGTGTCTTTTCTCGTCAGTCTTCGCGTCACGCTTGACACCGCGAGGGCGCCGTGTGAGGTGCGGGGTTGGGCTCAGCTGTCAGCACGCCACGGTGCTTGCGCTTCCGCTTTTGCGGAAGTCGGGTGAGGGTGTTCGTGTGCACGTTTCCAGGAGGTTTCACCCTGATGGCTATGAACGCTCGACAAGGCAAGTACGAGTATGTTTACGCTAGCTGTGTGTAATCATCACTAGCCTGTGAATGCTACGGAGGTTTTTGGTGAACAGGAGCACCGTGGTGTCACAGGCCAGGTCACACTGACCCAAAGGTGTTGCCAGCGATACCGCAGCCCCCAACCAGGTGGTGCGTCCTGCCCGGTTCAGGCGCTGTCGTGCATCTCCGTTAACATCACAGATAAAATGAAGCACCAAATGCCTACTTTTTTATTTTTTTTTACCTCTTTGGAGGGAAAATGATAGGGGAAGGCGGCAGAACAAACCCACAAATTTGTGTATTTAAAAGGACCATGGACTTGGCTGTCCTGCACTTAGAAGACCAGGGTCTTTTATTCATCTCTGGTTATTTCACTCCCCCCTCAAAGGAGACTAGGGAGAGCGATGAAGCTCTCAGACCCCCCTGCGTGAGAGTGATTTGATAAACCAGCCTTCCCGAAACTTGGCTAATGGTGTCAGCTGTCTGCATGACCTCTAGCAGACGGCTGGGCATAAACTGCACCTCTCGGGCTCTAATTCATTTACTTCAATATTTGAAATGCATTTCTTAATATACCGTATCATAATTTTGAGGTTGCTTTTTTCTTTYGTTCTTAAAACCAGAAAACAGCAAATGCATTTAACCATGAAAGCAGGTACAAATGTATTCCTGTTAGTGGATAATAATGAAAAGTCAGAGAGATTAATGTGCTGTTACTGTTTATTCAGTACTGCATTGCTTGTGACTAACTACAATGGATGAGACCTTCTTTCTGCCTCATTAAATAAGTTAATCATGTAAATCAGGAGAAAAAACATTTTGGATAGTGTGAGTATAGGTTGAGCATGAGATAGGCATTTTTTACCACCATGTATTAAAGGAGATTTGACAACGTACAGGTGTCCCAGCAACAAAACATTAACATTAGTCTTCTGTTATCTCTAAAGTAAATGAAAACGAAATTAAAAGGTCAAACTGGTGCATGTTTCAATCAGGACTACATGGCCACTGACTGGAATTTTCTTCAGAGGAAGACAGAAGCTCTTAAAGGAATGGAAATGCTTCTGATACRAGTAGACAATCAAATTATAATGGATATTCCAATATATTCAGAAAAAACACTGTTTTTCTGTCTTTTAAAGASTAAACCAAAAGTATAATTAACTTTCTATGAAGGATTTACTGAAACTTCTATGTATTGCTTTCTTGGCTTACCAAAAAAAGGGGGGGGGGAGGGAGGGGGCACAAAGATGTGCTGTAGMTTTGAAGCCAAAAGAATAAAAAAGTAAATTAGGACCTAATCTTGACAACCCGGCAGGAATAGGAATAAAACTTTTTAGATGAAACTAGCAATACAGTGATAAAGAAATGTAACTCTCAGGATTACAAGATGAAATAGTAAAAAGAAAACTTATCTGAACATTTGTCCAAAACACTATTTTAAGCCAAAGCTGAGCTGCTGAGACTTATGAAGGTTTAGATTTTGATGTTTGTTTTTTAATAAGACTGAGTGCCTGCATTGCAGATGGAATGGAAGCAAAAATTTGAAATCCAACTCTCTAAACCCAAGAATTGCAAGAATCCTCAATTTTGACATCTTTCCAGTATTTCTAATCCAAAGACATCAGATAAAGTYAGCAGCCCTTAAGGTTCCTGTAACTCCAATACAAGAATAAAATAGCCATGTTATATAGGTAATTGTCAGAATTTGGATTAAAGGATATAGAAGTATTGCAAAAATAACTGCCTGTTTGTTTTCAATTGCAAAATAAATTATCTTTTTTTTGGAGATGGTAGCCACCACAGGGGAAGGAAATAAGGAATCCTGCAAAAGGATACCGAGAAAATGCCCAAATTTTATTGGTTGGAAGGAAATGATTGTGGATCTCATGCAAAACTTACTGAAATCAATGGAATACTCTCATTGGTTTCAGCAATGCTTGGGTAAGGCTCAGTGGGAGCTTGGGGTAATGATATATAATTAGGCTCCCGACTGCTATTTAATTCAACAAATTGTACTGATACTTAATTGCTGGAACAAAACAGMGAATTAAAATAAAGTATTCATTTAAAAAAATAAGGTTATGCTTTTGCAGTAAACTTAGTCTACATTTCAAGCTAGAAATATCTGGTTTTAGGATCAGAATCTTCCATTTCTGGATGGCAGCATAGCAGCTAGTGCATGTCCCCCCCCCCCCCCCCCCCCCAAAACCAAATGGATATACAAGTTTGATATTAAAACTTTAGGTAAAATTAATTGTCATTGATTCTGAACACACTTTTTCATAGGTTTCCATTTCATGATGATAGTAGATTTAAATGAATTGTATAAGTGGGCAATAATGAGCAAACTGAAATTGTTTTAAAGTTGTATCTGAGTTTAGAGTAGGTGAATACCTGGAGACTTTGTTACAACTGTTCGTTTTTGCTTGAAAGCGTTGGGTGTAGGGAAATTTTTATTTTGTAGCATTGCCATGTAGTGTGATTAAAGTTGAAATTAGCAGCATATGTCAGCTGGGACCAAACAAGTATCATTTATCCTCCATCTTGGCTGTGATCAGACGAATCCTTTTCTCTTGAAGAAAGTTTGTTCAGGTTTGGATCTGTCCTAGAAGAGGACCTATAACCAAAATAAATGTCAGAWAGGACTGTGTAAGAACTCTGTCCTGATGACATTTCTCCTCAAGGTGATAGAAAGYTGGCCAGAATACCTGGTGTTATGACAATTACACCTTTTTATGCAGAAATGTTTTTAGAACAGTTACTGACATTTTGACATTTTTGAAACTCATCCTTAGCTTCATTTCATCTCCAGTGCTGTTCATTTTACTGATAATTGAGAGAATATACAACTTTATTTTTTATAGTAAAAATAGGTACGGTGTTAGATTTTTTTTTTCCATTGCCATTTTCATAGCAATGTAAACAGGAATACAATATGTGGCTTAGAATGACAAAAAATTATGTTTTCAATTTGGTAAGTCGGTTTCAATTGGAAATATAACGTATTCCTAACTAAGACATACTGCAGTGTGGCAGACTGTAAGTATTAGGGAAGAACTAGTCTATTTGAAACAACATAATTAACGCTCTTTGTTCATGATAGGCAAATAAACAACAAAGACAGGTCTTTTTCCATGATAGATAGCATCTTTATTAAAGGATTAATCTGGATCTCAAACCAGGATCTATCTAGGATATAAATCAAGGTCTTGTGGTTCCATTTACAGCTCCTTTTACAACTAAGTGCTAGGTTTATTACCATAKAGCCCAATAATTCACTGTTCAGGGATTGCAAGCCCCTTCCTCTCTATTCCCACTGTGACTGGAGACATATTTAGTTCAGGATATTATCTCTGGTTTGTTCTGTTCGTAGCAAGTAGCTTAAGTTCTGACTGTCTGATGATATGTATATACCTTCATCAAACGTGTTGAAGTTCTACTGATAAAATGTGTTGTTATATGCTAAGTATTTAGTTTCTTCAGCTCATATGCAACATGAAGGTTGCCCTGGCTGAGGACTCCTATGCCCCATGCTTCAGAACTCATTCTCTTCAAACAGGCAAAGTTGGAATAACAAATGGATCTGCACAAAAACTGCAAGGATCTTCTGCATTACGGTCAGTTATTAGCTGATGTTTAGACATGATGGGTCTGAGTAATCTATTCTAGCTATTCAGTAGATGCTGTGATCTGTGAAAACTTCTTTGAGCAGCTGTGGCCATTATCTTTTTTTCTAGCCAGTAGTTCCCTGTGCTACTTGGGACTCCCAAAGRCTTTTTCCTTACCTGACTCAACTGCAGGATGAGCAATCAGAACACAGGTGATGTACATTCAAAGCTATACTCTGCCTTTCRTTGGTTAATATCAGATCAAACTAAGGGACCCCATCAGGCTGTTGTATATATGCGCTTGCAGAAGCCCTTGGGGAACTCCTGAAAGCTCTCACATGCCTCCCTTCTTTCTGGTTTAGAATACTTCTTTGGGGTAAGGATTGCAGGTCGTTTGTACTGTATTGTATCCCTTTGATTGTGCTGTGACCAGACTATTAGATTAATGGTTTAAGGAAGAACTTGCTGAGGTTTATTTTATGCTTTGATGTGYAATGGAATAGCCAATGATGATGATGTTTGAACAACCATCAGTGATATCCCGGATAGCTGCTACTGAAATGTCACATCAGCTGTAGTTTCAGATTTTCAGCAAATGCAAGTAGATAAATCTATGGAGGTTTACTCCTCATGATTGGAAGGTTTCCAGAACAAACATAGCAGAGCTCTCACTTTTAAAAATTTTATTAGTAGCAGTATTTTAGTGAAAACTGAGATTTTAGAAAGCATTTGAGAGGCTTGTTTACAAGGTTCTCAAACAGATGCTTCGGCTCATTAGGGATTGCCAGTACAGAAGTTCTATATCTTACTGGTCTATACCTAGAGGAGAAGAAGATGTGCTATGTAAGCATTAATGACAGTGGAAAATCTATAGTCTGCAYAATCTCTTCAAAACACATACCATCCTTCAGTTTTCATTTTTTGGGGACCTTGAAATAAGGAAGACCTAAAGAGATAAAACCCCTTTTATGGATTTTTTTTGTTTACATTTAGTTTTGGGGAGGCAGCGAGCTAACTAACTTGGTGATTGCGAGGTAAACTGTAAAATGAAGTGTTTTTCAGCATAAATAAGGGAATAAGAATTTGATTCTACGCATCTAAACTATTTATCTWCCTTGAAAAGTAACAACTTTTCAAGAATACGGATGTAAGATWTTGTTAACACATTTAGTGTGAAATGGCTTGTGGTTCTCAAAAATCAATGGCTTTTATGRTTTTATATCTTGACTTCAAGCAAAATGAGGCCCAGATTTTTATAAATACACTAATGGCTTTAACAGTGAATATGTCTGTCAAGACATAAGAATTACTTAATTACCAGATTTTCTACCCCACAAAGTCCAACATGTGAAAAAATCTTCAGAATGCTGCCACTGCTGATAAGAAAGTAAGGCTTTATAACTGCCTCCGCAAGCAGGTTGAGGGTTGTGACTGGATTTGGAAAAAAGTCATGCTAAATTAAGGTTTAGGTCAAGCCACTACCAATAACAATAATAGCATTTCACAGAAGTTGGGAATTTGAAAACATCCCAGCGCTAGTGACTGTGTGTTTTGGGGCGAAGTCGCTTTAAGTTATGTTTCTTCCCTGGATGCATCGATCCTTTAGCTTTTCTTAAATTTTCATTTTTATTACATAGACAGATGTTTAAATGTCTTTAAGAATTACCCCCCCACACCTTCACAAAGAGCTATTAGCATTCATGTGAAATATGTTTAATCCAATTGAACTGTGCAAGTTTGCCCACGAAGCTTTGCAATTTCCGTACTGTTCAGCTTCTTGGCATTTCTTGGATAGAGTCTTCATATTCTGTTAGGCAGCATCAAAGTGCTTTGGGATTTTCTGAAATGAGTAAGCAGGTTCTGGGATGATGTGACCAAGTTAAAGATCATTTGTGATCTGAGTTAAGATGTGCAGCAGTACGCTATTTTTTGTTTCTTTTGCATGTTTTTCCAGGGTAGAGCCTTGGTCAGATTTCTTGCAGCTCAAAGACATTTCTGTGTCTTTTTTTTCTCATCCTCTAAATCATACTGCTAGTTCTGCGTGAGTAACAAAATCACAGTGACCCAGATCCTCTACTGCAGCTGAGATGGCAGCAAAGATAGCTCCTGTTGCCCTATTATTGGGCTTTTTCCTGGGTTTGACTTTGAACACAGGATATCACAATCTGGCAGTCCTCAGGCCAGATAACACCAGTTTCGGTGGGCTGATTTGCAGCTTGGTGTTACCGTGGGGGAAATAAAGTCATAGTCATGGTTTTCTCCTTATGCACAGCCTTTTCTTTCAGTTGCTGTTTGTGAAGTAGCTTAGGAACATCGCAGGGATTGCATGTGTTCCTCCGGATTATTCTCGCGTTGTTTATGTGGTTATGGGGCTGATGGTATCGTTATGCAGCACTGTGTGAAGCTGTGACCGTGTAGGTGTGAGGAAGAACCTTCTAACGATGAGGATGATGAAGCAAGGGAAGAGATGGCCTGCAGAGGCTGTGTGTATTCCTCATTGGAGATCTTTAAGGAGAGATTAGGCAGGAGTGAGGTGCACATAGCTGATCATGCTGAAGGTCAGATGTGTGTCCTGAATCAGCATTTTCTACTTGTGAGCTGTGTTTTTTTTTTTCCCCCATCAACTCTTTCATGGATTTACAACTGAAGCTAATAATTTCCTTTTAATAATTTCCCTTTAATAATTTCCTCTAACCAAACAAATCTTTTTTTGCTGTTTATTTAACTAGATACTGGTTTTAGCATCTATTTTTAAGCTTTGGAAGCTCAGAAATAAGGTAATAAAAAATCAGTGCCAATACTGAGTTTTACTGACATCATATCCTGATCTCAGAAGTCCTATTCTGAAATTCAAAACATCCGTATTCTTAAATAACTTTTTCCCTCTAAAATAAGTGGGATGAATTTAAGGATTTTTTGTCACTTGTGACTGCTATGTTCCTCTGAAAAATGGATTTTTTTTTAACAGGAAAACAAAGTGATAGTGATAAAATGCTATGTCCCCTAATCTTTTGCCTGTTGTGAGACTTTTTCTGCCGCTCTTCATTTTCCTGATGAAGATAGATAAACGGAAGACAGACAAAAATTAAGAAGGAATGCTTTTGTTTGAGCAATGCTTGGGTTTAACTGTTCCCTGTCTGGTGATTTGATATGAGTTGGACACTCCCTGCATGTGACATTAAACCTGCTATAATCATTCCAGTGTGGACTGATGGATGAATTTAAGGGGACTATCGTTATGATCACTGATACCGTTCTCAGTGGAAGCAGCTGCCAGCACATTCAGTGGCAGCATCAAAGCACCACCTAGAAGGGAGAATTTGTGCTCTGGAAAGGAGGAATGCCAGCGGAAAACAATGTATAAAAGCAAAAAGAGTCATAAAAAGGAAAAAATGGCAACAACAACTGCTAGTAAGACCCAAAGCTAATCAAATGGTGTCTCTAGGGCAGCACTGTGGGAGAACAGGAGCAATGAAAGTGGTATAATAACTGCATCTCCTATAGAGATAAACTCTGGGAGAGGGCAGCTTCTTCCTTTGTGTCCCTAATCCGAGACTTTATAGGTCTAGAGGGGAAGTAAGTGAGAGTGATTGTATTTGTGGACCTACAGATATTGGGATCAGGGCTAATTGCTAAATGCAACGCATGCCTCCAGTCAGCAGAAGAAGGAAGACTTAAAACCTGTGGGAGAGCATCTCCTCACTACTAGTGACAGCTATGGAAATGATATACTGTGCCTTTACTATGAGAGTCCCAATTTACAAGGTTGCTTTTGATATAAGACCTCTCTGCAGTGACAGCTACCTTCACTGAAGTTCATTATACAATAAATAGATGCTACTTTTATAACTCGCCTCCTGATAGAATATGTAAACTTCCTAATTCCCAAGAACAGGCAGTGAGCGTATGCTCGACTTCTCGGTACTGGAATTTTTTGATCGATAACCTAGGAAATCCAGCAGTTCTTTTTTTTCTTTCCATGTGATTCTTTCCTTTTGTGTGTCTTCCCCACCCCAGGTAATTGTTATGGGACCTTCCTTTACCTGCAGYGAGATGACAAAGAGCAGTGGGGAGAAGGTCACAGGAAAACGACACCAGGCATAAAATAAAGCAAAACTAATATTTGAATGGCTCTGTCTTCCTCTGCTGCCATGTCCTGCCCGAAGCAGAGGAAGGAGAGGTGGGCATCCGGGGAGGCGCTGTGGGTCCCTGCCTGCTGGCCACCTGCGAGCTGAGTGTGCTGGTGAGGGCGGATCAGGGCGCTGGGAGCCCGCTTGGCCGTGCCTTCTGTCCCGAACCAGGTCCGGAGCGAAGGGCTCCCTGCTGCGGGTGGTGCAGGTACTGGAAGCCACTTCACTGTCTCCAGCAATTTTATCTGGACCCTGCTGAGACCAGCCGGGGAAGGGTCACCAGCAGCGCAGACCTGCGCTGCTGGTGACCCTTCCCCGGCTGGTCTCAGCAGGGTCCAGGTACAGTTTGTTATTTGTGTGTGCAAAGTGATGGCAGGGCTGGAGAATGCATCCAGTACAAGTTAGTATTGCTAAAAAGGAGGAAAAAAAATCCTCCAACAAAACCCCAAGCATTAGGGACGTTACTAGCTCACCCAATCCTATGGAGCAGTTTGAGGATGGCTCTCGTAATCCAATCTGTTTCCTTTGGCTGTTGTCTCCTGAAACCATCAAATCTGTTTTCCCGTTTTTTCATGGTGCTTTTATACCACCGGGTACACAAAAAATCCCGTTGCTTTCCTTTGGAGATCATTCCTTGAAACAAGGTCCTGCATACTGTAATCTGCACCCCCCCCCTTCTGCCCCTTTCAGTGTTTGTCTCTTTTGTCAAAAAATTCTTCTTCCTCCCTGATAGTATTGGTGACTTACTGGTGACTAGCAACTTTTAGATTCGTGTCTTGCCTGTTGCAAGTCTTCTGCGTTCACATCCGCTGAGTGAGCAGTAAGACTTTTTTTTCCACCTCACCTCGATTTTGCAATAGCATTGAACAAATTCAGTGGGTCTTCTGTTCCAGATGTCTTACCTGGATGCTGTCCGTTGCAGAGTTCATGCCTTTGGGAAATATTTGTATGATAATACCTAYGCTTCCTGGTGATAAAGTGTTTCAGTATATTGAAATACAGCTAAATTGAAAAAATAAAGAACCTTCTGTTCTCTGAGAACTTGGAATTTTTACTAAAGATTGCATGGTACAAAAGTGATACGCTGTAAAACCTTGTTCTACTGAAAGCAATGAAATTGGAATAAGATTACCCACATGGGTATTTTTAATAAGTTCAGTAGTGTGTTTCCCTTCCTGGTTGAGAAAATAAATCTCTTGCTTTCGGAGCACCTTACTTACATTATTTGGAACAAGATATGTTGTAGCTCAAGCAACATCATCGTCAATCAAGAAAGCAATAGCCTTTTTTTCTTGTAAATTTAAAAAAACCCACCAATGTAAAACCATTCCTGATGAAAACTGGTTCAGCTAAACTGAAATCAGAGCATCATACCAGTCTAAAATAGTGCTTAAAATGTTACACAGCCAAATTACATTTCACCCAACTTTATGATCCRAGATCATTCCACTACAGGTTTTTTCGAAGTCAGCCTGGCATGCGTGCAGTGTCCCTTTTCTATTTCAGTCRAGCTCTGCAGAAGCAAAGGATCCATCTGCATGAGACTTATAGTAGCAGCAAGGCTATACATAATATTTGTGTGAAGTGTAAATAATGTATTAGCATGCAACATAACGGACATTAGCAGCTGAAACAGAGAAGCCAGGTGGTGTAAGTCCAAAGGAGAAAGAGAACTTAGTAGTGGTGAAGGCTAACAAATAACATTTTTTTCTGGCTTAACAATAAAAGAAAAACTAAAATACTTTAGATTAAATAAATTACAACAGTTCTTTTGTAGGAAGCAGCTTTAATTGCTGTTTTGTTTCCATAAGTCACTGCATAAATTTTATCTTCCCTGTAAATTCTCTTTGTTTTGGGCTTTGCCTCCTGGGGTTTTAATTTATCAGACTTGTCATTTCTTGAATATTATCACAGATTGAAATGTACAGTAGACACCTGGAGGTTTTTACTTTCTTCCATCCTTGGGCTTTGTAGAAATAGGACCATCTGGCCTGTAGGTCTGGAAGCATCGACATTCACTCATTAAATGTGTCTGAAGCCCTCACTTTCAATCTGCCTCATTTTGCTACCTGAGGACTGTGGCTAGGTGCTCCAGTGTTTTCACTCACTGTTTCCCAGCAATTCAAACGTGTGCTCCAAACTGAGGCAAACATCTCATACGCGCACACCCATCTTTGCGTTTCACGTACCACTTGGCTATTACTGGAATAAAAATTTGGGAGTGAAGAGAGATGATGTGTCCAAAATTTCTGTCACCACTTCAGGAACAATTCTCAAATACGGAGCCTAACTAGTAACAAATACTGACCCTGCTAGTGGGATGTTTCTAGTAATACAAATGGCAGCGAAGTGCCGACTTCCTAGTAACAATTGCGGGTAAAAATCTCTGAGGAATGAGCTGTGCAAATCTTAACTATGTCAAACTGCCCAGGTGTCCCTGCCTTACATGTCAGGCTTGGAAAGAACAGAAAAAAGGAGAAAATCTAGCTCTTTTGGTTGTTGCTGGGAAGGGAGAGCAATTTTCCTGCTGGGAGAGAACGCGTGTTCTAGTTGTGAGCTAACTGCAGACTGTCGTCTTGCAGAGTTTGCCTGAGAGAAGTTAGATCCGAGGAAGGACTCTTCTTTTGATGGTTACCAGTCGCTTGCCTGCCTGTCAGTAGATGGTGACAAGCTGTAAAAACCCTCTTCTGTTTTGCACGTGCTGCAAGAAGTGACAACAGGTTATTGTGTACTCAGCAGCGATGTCATTGCATTGTCTTGCTGATTTAGGTTTTTCCGCTCATCTCTGTAGTTAAAAAATACCTTTAAGAACTTCTTAATAGAAACTGAGTGTGTAAAATCCCAAACAGAACACTAAAATGATTAGCTTAGTCGTGTGACTATATCACCTCATGTGAAGTTGTGTGAGGTGTGGCTGAATTAGGCTGCAAGTTTATCATTTTACCTAGGAACATTATTCGACAATAAATTGTGCAGCCTGACTCAGCAGTCTCTTCCTGACCAATCTGCCTTTCATCGCTGTTGTACATCTGCCGCTTTTGTCTGCAGTCCAACCTGTTTCCGTTGCAGTGTCCCCCCTTCGTGTTAGAGGCAAGGATGTATGCAGCATCTCTTACGGAAGAGCTAGGGAAGGGATCACAGGGGTGTGGGGGGGGGAGCGAGGTGGTGAAAAGGTGTCCCTCCTCCTTCTGTACCAGATGTCAAATGCCTCCGTACTTACAGCTTTAGTCAAGTCTTCCTTTAAGTTGCCTCCAACTCCAGCTGGCCTCTGTGTACAAGAAATACCTCTGCTAGCTACCAAATTGCAAAAGTTTGGTTTTTATCCTTCTTGTCTACTGAACCATGTCCTAGCTTGCTCTGGRAAGGGGAGACAATCTGGGGGAAAAACAAGCATTTCTCCTACAGAGAAAGGRTTACTCCTGGAGCTGCGGTCACAGCTGCTTACAAAACTTGGCTCTACTCTAACTCCCAGATTTGGGCTCAGAAATTAGAAGGGTTCAGCTGACGGGCATGTGGAGTTATTCCTCCTTCCCTTCTGCTGCTACTGAAATTTGGCTTCTGTCTATCCTTCTAACTTAAACTTCATCTGAAGCTGCATGAAATTTTGGTGCTTGCTTCCTACCGGCAGTAGGTAAGCTAGGTCATGAAACAGTTGCGTCATCCGCCGTCAGAGCTGACGGAAAGATCCTAGGGGTGTCAAAGCCACCAGCCTAACAAAAGCAGTCATTTAACCTTTGTTCTATCCTTGAGGGCTTCCTAGCTTCATAACACGCATTTTGGTCTCTGATACAATGATTTGGTACCTGAATGATCTATGCACCTCAGGCAACAACAGTGAGGTAAAATGACTGAAATAGAAACCTGGGGCAAAATCAGCTTGAAAGAGCAGTATCAGTTTCTCCTTGGTAACTGTTCAACTGGAGCTTGAAAATTAAGGGATACAACTAATTTACTGAATTGCAGGTTTCAAATAGTTATTAGAAATAACCACTTATTAAAATTATGCGTGTGTGGCTATTTATGTGGTTCAATCAGGAAGAAAGTTTTATAGTCAGTTCAGAGGTAAAATGTAAATGAAGCATCAGCACTAGCCTCAAAATAGTAGTTCACACAAAGTGAGTATTAATCTGTGTTTTATAAATGGTAAAACTGAGGCACAAAGTGATGCAAATGCCTCCTTGTAAACGTTCATCAGCAATAACCACCGTGTCCGGGAAGCTCTGAACTTGTGCCATGTGCACTGTGCTGTTGGACTGCACAAGTGCTACCCATCTGAAGTGTTCAGGATGTGATAGATGGGGTAAACTCACAGTGTTGAGTCTATTTGCATATGAGCAGTGGCCTTTCCAAATATCCCAAATCTGATAGATTGCTGGTAGAATGGCAGACTTGGCTTGTTGAGTCCGTGAGATTGGGGAATGAGTTGCAAAGCCTAAAAATGCTTCAATCTTTTGAATTTTGCATGTTCTTTTTCTGCATCGTAGCCTTGAATCTGCAGTCTCATAGTTATTCCAGGAAAGACTGTACTGAAATTGTTTTTTAATTATATCAATGTGTAACTAGTGGAAGAACAGAAGTGGGATTCTTACAAAGAGGGCATTGTTTTAGCTTTAAATCAGTTCAAAGTTAACAGTAATACACAGGTTCTAGGATACATAGTCTTTTATTACAACTTGTTACTGTGAACGTGCATAAGCTTAATGCACGCTTTTAGCAGCTGCTTAGATTACCATATATAAATAAACAAGCTTAAGTGAGTACAGGCATCATCTAAACTTCTACAGGAAATATCTGAAATATAGTAAGCAACTGGGGTGAGCTCAATTCAGTCTTCCAGGCAATAATTAAGGCTGACTGCTGAAACCATTCATTATCTGCAAACTGCTTTGTGTATACTTCATCCAGCTTCAGCTGAGAAAAATCTCAGAACTTGGTATCCTACTTCCAGTACAAAAGGGTAAATTAGAAGTTACTGTATTAGTGCCAAGTTATACCAGCCTGAACCCGGTGAGCGTGGACAGAATAGAGCCCTCTCTGTTCACTCATGGTTTATGAATGTGAGCAACTATCTTGCTCAGTTTTCAAATAGAGAAAGAAAAATGGACTGCTCACTGTAAAGCTGCAAAACTATGATGTGAAAACTGCCAGTTTCTATTCACCAAATCAGATGAGATTACAAAACTCCAGTAAATGTAAGCCTGAGAATTCAAGTAATGACGCTCATTCCCATACAGGAAAAACTAACCAGAGTATAAAGTTAATTGCTGTTAATCACAGGCAAATTATTCTAATCACAGACGAATTATTCTGAAACAAATGTGAGTAGCAAATAACAAATACCAGAAGCTCTCATTAAATGCTAACCTTTTCACAGTGGTTTTCGATGATTCATTGTGGTATATAGGTAAAGACAATGCACAGTTAGACACCTGCTTGTCCTCCTGACGGCTGGTGGGTATCCAAAAGTCACCCTACAGCTCAGATGCAGTCTTTACGGATTGAGTAAGTTTAGTGGCATCAATTCATCCTTACAATTTCAGATCAAATTTTTTGTTAGTAAATAATGTTGATACAATGAGTGCTTCGAAATGGAAGGCTCCTTACTGTAGTGTGTAGAAATGCTCAGTGTGGATTTATATCATACGCAGTGTGAACTGTAGACATGTGATTAACATTTTAAGATAATATCCAAAACAGGTTGTCATTTTTATCACCTATCAAATGAAAATTATGAGGCACTTAAAAAAAAAAAAAAAAAAAAGCCCTCAACAACAGACTCATAAAGGGGATAATGAGAGAGACATTAGCTGTTTATAAAAGATAATACCTCATGTAAATTTGACATTACATGTCTTACTGCTTATTATTATATGTTCATTGGTTATGCAAATATTCATTTTTGGTAAATGTTTTCTGCTCTTTAATCGGCATAAGGAAACATTAGCTCCAGTACTATGGTTTAGCATTTTTCAGTGAAAATAAAGAGCTAGATTACATTCTTGTCTTTGATCAATGTACAGTCTAACAGGAAACTATTAGTCCTTATTTCCAATGTTCTTCTGCAAGGTGGAAGTAGGTTTTTTAATGTCATGTTAAACTACATAAAATACTTCAAATAATAAATAAGAATACTTGATAGGATTGGTTCATAACTTCTAAAATTGTGTTGTCTATTCACATTTATCATGTTAATAGTACAAATATTTCTGAGACTTAATGTACCTGTAGATTGGCATGAGGAAGGCCTAGCATGGGCATCTTTCATTTGTTTGGTTTCAGTGAGTTTAAGGGTATCTTGCAATAGTATTTTTCAGTAGTGAAAATAAGTGGTGTCCCGTTCTCTTTACCTGAAAATTGATATGGCTTTGGCTTCATAGCGTGGGCTGGAAGAGAATCAGGCATGTATTTTCTTAAGGCTGAGCAGACACTGTTTAAAAGCTTCCAGCTTAAAGATGAAATGTAAGTCCTGGTTTCAAATACAGTTACAGGGGAGACCGAATTCCAGGAGCTTCTGGGTCATCAAAAGCAGCCCTCTGCTGTGGCTTGCAAATACGGCATATAATCCTCTTCAGAAACAGAGCAAGTCCCACCTTCAAAGTCCCCCCCTCACCCCCCCACTACTCCCCTGGGAGGCTTTTACAGAATCTCTCTCTTCTAGCTGTTCAAAATCTTTCTCTAATGTCCTGCCTGAATGTAGTCAAGGCAATTTATACCCATTTGTTCCTGTGCCAGTATTGTCCTTTAACTTAAAAAATGTCTTTTCTCTTCCTGGTACGTCCCTGAAGTGTTTTCTGAGAGCAGTTTTACCTCCTCCTAGTCCTTGTTTAGTTAGGCTAAACAAGCTAGGTTGTTTTAGCCCTTTCTGGTGAATTGATTGGAGCCTTTCCCTGGATAATGATGCCTCTCTGCTTCTCTTCAGGTTTTAATTCTTCATTATATTTTAATACAGGCAAAGAGAATTGTTCAGAGCCTTCAAGACAAGGACTAGTGCCTTGTACAATGCTCTTTAGTACTTGCCGTATCTCCTTGGCAGTATCTCTCTGCCCACACATGCATTTATCGCTTTTTCCTTTTTCCTGCTTCTTCCACAGCTGACAGCTGCATTTTGATCCTTTGCCTCCTATGCGGTTTCTAACTTTAGGATGCCCAGTTTGTAACTGATATTCTTTCTAGTCCCCAAATGCATGATCTTAAATTCTACTGAGTACCCCTTACTCCYGTTTTTAAAGTCATGCCATTCGTCTTCTGTGATACCCCCATTTGCTTACGTATGAACGGCATTTCAGAATTTGTATCAGCAGCAAACTCCATTAGGACTCCTGCTCTGGGTGCTAAAGTAGTTCATGAAAATAAAAGCTGTGTCCTAATTCTCCCAGTGACCTTCCTCCAGCTGCCACTTTCCCCATCTGTGCCGTCTCTTCTTGTGAGCTCTTCTTCAGACAGTTCCTTGTCCATCTCGTAGTCTTTCTGCAAATCTCTTTCACCTTTAACGTATCAAGTGAATTACTGAAGTTCTGAAAACTGAAATTCGCCGTTTTCCTTGTTAGGAAAATTCGTTAGGTGCTTTTTGTATCTGGCCAGTCTAAAACGGTCTCCTTCTGGCAGGCTAGCTGACAGGCACCGCACAGGCAAGCGTGGGGCTCGGGATGGCGCAGCCCATGGAAGAGGGGTTTGCTCTGGGGCGCTCCCCAAGAGTTAACAAACCCCGGGTGCATCACGGCCGGTGCCACCATGCTGTGGGGTTGCTGCAGCCCGGGGGTGCACCCTCCACCCACCCCATGACTGACAAGTCCAGAGAAAGGAGAAGTGACACCACAGACCCACACCATGGATGTCTCCGCGCTGTGGAGCGTTCCCCAACCACGGAGCAGGGCTGCGGGCTGAGCGCTGGTCACCTGCTGATGTGCACGGGCTGGCGTTGTTCTGACAGGGTATAAAAGGGAATAAATCACATGCGTTTGGTGTGGACTCGGACCCATGGTCAGCTGGCCTGCAGACCTGAGGACCCACCCGTCAGCGGGGATGCCCCTGATGTCTACAGCGTGGTGAGGAGAAACCCGGGAAAATTAGACCAGAAGGGTGGCCCRTAAGGGGCGAGAGCGGTCGCCAAACCATGCGCCTGTGATTGAACTGTAGAGCTCTGATACRTAYATATGTTTTCAGTTCTATTCCTAGCTTCGCTATACCGTTAGCTTTGTTATAACCGCTTAGCTCTAATAAATTCTCACGCTTGACAAATGACGATCTCTGGAGCTCGGTGCAACCAACCCCGGAACCCGACGGAATCCCCGATGCCCCTCCAGCGGCGTGTCACGCTACCTTAGGTTTGTACRTTTTGCTGTTTTGTCTTTTATATCTTTATCTTGCTGTAGCTTTTTTTCCCCCTGCAACCTTGTCATTGATCCCAGAGTAACACGTCTGAACTCATCTATATCACTATATTTTTGTCATAATTTCTGTAATCTCTCGATTAGTAAAGGAACGAAACTGCTAAAATAATGTCATAGAAGAGGTCTGGAATACCACTTCTGGAGGCGGATGCTACACCGACGGCACGCGTACATCCCCGAGCAGAGCTGCCATGCTGGCACGTGCTAGTTTCCCCGTGCTTCCTCAGCCTAGCTAGCAGCAGTAAAAACCCTGCTCAGTATGTACGGCTGAGTGCCCTGTGCATCCTTGCTGCGTGGCAGCAGATGATCTGGCACTGCTTTTGTACCCGTGCCTGCTACGTAACTACCTGTGCGAGACCTTGCTGCTGCTATGTTTGCTGTACGGACATCCTCGGAGCCTTGCCGTGCGCAGCTGCCTTCAGCAACTCAGCCGCGCTTCCGAAAGCCAGTCTGAACACGTGCGTTGCCTTGCGCGTGTCCCCGAGCGCGCAGAGGCTCCGGAGCAAAGTCCTGCCGTCAGCCTGCTCCTCGCACAGGAAGCAGAACACCGCCGTGCAAACACTAGCGCRCGTGCGGGAGGTGAATTACTGGGAGAGTGTAGTATGGAAGGATGTGACTGGATTCAGCGAAGTTACGGAGCGCTGGAAATCTGCATGTGAGTTTGGCCTGGAGCGTGTTGTTAAGATGTTTTTCGCCCGCATGTTTCCAAGAGGGGTGCTGTTGCTTGGAAATAGGTTTCTGTAAATTCGGTGATCCTGCAGTTCCAGCTACAGTTCACGCAGGCAACATACTTTGAAGCAATGTCCCTGATCTGCATGATGTATAAATTGAGCAAGAGCCAAATAATTTAAAGAAAAGCAAATGAGGAAAGCAGTGCAGAACTTAGGCTGTGGCCATTCACCAGGTTTTTCAGACTGTAGCACAGGCAGATCCCTTTCTTTAAGAAACAACCTATATTTTATTCATAGAGACATTCCCTGCTCCATTGCGTGATTCCTGCTGCGTACAGATGTGAATATAGTGGCTCTAAATTCACCTGACTGCTGCATATGTCCTTGAATCAGCAGTCTGCAGTGCACTTAGCAGCGTTATGATAGCTATTATTTTCCTGCTTCCCAGTGGGCTACCATTCATTCCAATCCTGTCAAAACCTCCAAGTGCCAAAGCCAGAAATTTAACGTTCAATTAACACTCTGTTTTGTTCAAGAAGCACTTTAAAATAGTAATGTGCTGTTTCTATATCACTGCAAGATAGAAGCTTTTCTCTGCTAACACCTTGCTGTAATCTGTCTCAAATACTATGCTACAAAGGACAGTAAAACTGAGTAAAATTGGAGTTATAATCACATATTTTAATACAGTGGCTTAGGCACAACCATGTTCATGGTTTACTGTATATTTCAGTATTTTATTATTTAAAATAATTTATTTCTTGAATCATATTATTTTTCTTATATACTGCCCATGTGTGAGAGAGAGAATTTGTTCTTCGTCTGCTTTTATGATCCACTAGTGCGTTTGCATGATTCGTAGGACTTGGCCTTTGCACCACCCRTTATTATTTTTGTGGCAAATTCCCACTTGCTGTGGGAGAATTCAGGATTCCTAATATATGTGTCTAAAATATAAAGGATGTTGGTGCCTTTCAGCTAGAAAAAACTTCGGAAAGTCTCAGAGAAAAACATAAGATGCTATCCAAAGCTGAATTACTGTCTATACACAGTTTATATATATTAGTAGCAAGCATAAGAAATTGCAAGGTAGAGGATGAATTTGGACCAGGTCAGGGGCCGAGTGCTCTGGTGAGATCAATTCAAAATAAACACTGAAGTGGTGCAGGGGCTGGGTGCTTCCCGGTGTGGGATTCGTTGCCCGTTCAGCACAGCTGATTGGGCTGTTGATGTAGGAGAAAAGGGGCTTCAGAAAATGATGCCAACATTTCACCTGAAATTTCAGATTTACTAGAGCTTCGATTCAACTCCGTTAAAAATGTTACCATTTTTCCATCTGTTCAGTCAGAATCTGTCAGTGTCTCTGCAGGCTTTTACTGCTCTCCGTCTTGCTAGATAGTCATTTGAGAAGATGACTGCAGTTTATTAGCTAGCACTGGCAAAATAAATAGGAAGAGCACCTGGTAAAGAATATTGTAAGTATTGTGAGCAGTACAAGGGTAGTGGTTTGAAAATACCCTGATAGTCCATTGATCTTTCCTTTCCCACCATTGCTCATCTTTGTCGGGATCCTGCAAGCAGATAGAYGCAGTCAGAACACCCCAATTCTTTCCTGAAGTTTTTGAAAAGGAGTAGGATTTACTGTACCTCTTATGATGGCAGTGACTCATTGACATTGTTCTCGTTTGAAAGGTCTCTTTCCTTCTACTCCTACACCTTGTCTACACTTGAACAGGGAAAATATTCCTTCTCCATTGAAATACAGCAGCTGAAATGGCATATTTGTATAAAGATGTTCTGTTCAGAATTCTTTTGACTGTATCTTTCAAATGTCCCCTCATATTTCTGTCCAAAATTGAGAAACCCATCATTTTTATTACTGGATGTTATTTATATCAGATAATGGAAATTATGTAATTGCCTTACTCAGCAAATTATGCAGAAGAAAAGGAATTTGGCATTAGGTTTAATGCATAAATTATTTTTCCATTATTTTTCAGTACATTTGCATGCAACAGTTAGACCTTGGGAAGTGGAGAGATAGTTGTGGTTCCTGGCAGACGCCAGGAAATTGGGAGGGTGCTATTAGGGGGTTACAGTAAGGGAGAGGAGCAGGCATAGCTGCTCTGCTCCTAAAATTCAAAGGGAGCTTCCCTTCCCTTCCCTTCCCTTCCCTTCCCTTCCC
>NW_020451093.1:883867-912456 GCF_003343035.1 Apteryx rowi | reverse complement strand
TCCCTTCCCTTCCCTTCCCTTCCCTTCCCTTCCCTTCCCTTCCCTTCCCAGGTTGCTGCTGATCATCTCTCCTTTCTCCTGAGCTTCCTGATCTAGGTAACCAGCATATGTATTAAAACAGCATTAAAGGATACTAAAAATCTTCTTAAATGTGAATGCTATAGACTAAGTAAGTAAGTAAAATATGTATCTGAAGTGTTGGTATCCAAAGTATTTTGATATCAGTTGAGGGTAATTCCCTGCTAGCTGCGGGCCTGCCTTTGAGTTTGAGTTTTGGATGGGTTGCCAGTGTTCAGGAAATGAGCCTGTAAGGAAAGGTTGTGGCTGAAACCCGTTTCTGGTGAGAAACGGAGCAGTAATACCCACTGGTGGCTCGGACTTAGGAAAAGAGAATTATTGTAATAAAAATGCAAAACAAACCCTACACAACAAGAAATTGAATTGTGAATATTCTTATTCTGGGCTTAAAGATTCTCGCTGTTCTTGTTCTTAAAGATTCTTGWGTTTCTGCGTTTAAGAGCCTTTGGCTGCACAAGCACATTTCAAACAGCAAAGCTGTACAAAGATTTCCCAAGAGATCTGTCTTTATTAAAAACAAAAAAACAACAACAAAACCCTTCTCTGCCATTTCCCAGAATATCCTGGAGCTTTGGTGGGTGCCCAGCAGAGTGCTATTTTGCAAAATACATGCATATCTAAGCGATTTCCCAAATGCGCCTGTCAGTAGGAAGTAATGTGGCTGGACAAACGTTACACTAATTGAAAGGTGTGTCTATATAAAAATATATATATTTGGAAAAAAACCTATTAATGTAATTGAGCTGAAAGAAATGCAGAGAAATGTACATCTTGAATTATGAAATCATAGATGGACTATAGTTTTTTTTTTTTTAGTTTTAATTCTAATAACACGGGAAATAAATGCCTTATTGTAATTTTCAGTTGACATTGTCCTAAGTAAGGAAGGACATAAAGTAAGTAATTCTTGATAGAGCAGCTGACTCCAGGTATGGTTTAACCATCTGATCATTTCTTGAAAATATATTTCAATACTTAGTTGAACTGACTTAAGCTGAACTATTTGGGGTGAATTCAAAAATAATGACTTCAGTCATGATTGAATTTATCCAAAATAAAATCTTTCACTAGTCTTTTTTCTCTGGAGGGAAGATCAAATATTTGGAAATTCTTACAGCTATAAATTATTTCTAACAATTAGCATAAATATACTAAGTTATTGTTTACTAGAGTTATCAAATTGGAGGTTGGAGCCAATAGGTTAGAAACGACCATGGAAGAAGCAGAGAGAGAAAGCTGCAGAAGGATGTGGCACTGCTAATGTGGAAAGAGGGAAAGGCATTTTACAGAAAACAGAGGGAAGAAAAACCGCAATAGAAAAAACGCTGTGCCCGAGTTACCTGAAAAGAAGGCTGGAAGCTGTAATTGAAGGGTTGTCAAATGTGAGTTTTCTGGAGAGGTGAAATCGTATGGAAACCTATACCTTCCTCCCCCCGAGCTTCATGACAGACCTAGAGATTGGATTGTAAAATTTTATCATTATCAGCAGAAAAATTTCAGACAATATCTAGAGCCTCTACTGAAGGAACAAGCTGCAATTTTTCCAAGGCCTTCCTGTCCAAAGGAGCAGAAAGCCGGGAGAAATGACAGATACTTGCAGGAGGGCAGGAAGCAGCTATTGAACAGAGATTCCCGCTGGATACTCCTTCAGCTTCTGATATCTGTATTGTGCAAGGAAGATTTTGAACAAGGGGAGAACGAACTCCAGATGTATTTGAAATTAAATGGCCAGACTCCAGGCAGATATGAGAATACTCCAGACACAGAAAAGAAAGATAAGCAGCTAAAAAATCTTGGTTGAAGGAGTGAAGACATAAAGGAGAAATACCAAGAAAATGAAGGTAAACTGAATATGTACAAAACACTTTAAAAAATGTACTGGGAAGTAATAAAAATGAATCTTAAAAAGAATCCACAGATACCAAAAAAGTAATCTGGAGATTAACTAATTACCCTAAATAAGAAGTCGGCAAAAATGAACCACAGGACAGTGACAACGTGAAAGAACTGAAAGAAACTTCAAGCTATCTTCATTAGAAGCTGGTGAAATTCAAATGCATGTTTTTACATATTTTTTAAATAGAGTGAAGGATAGTAAGTGCAAGGTGAGTGCACAGAAGATCTTGGTGATAGAAGATACTGGAGAAAAGAAAGAAGCTGGTGAAGGCTCCCTGGGGTTGCTGTGTGTATTATTCCTACACAGCGAGGGGAATCCGGTGCCGCTTTATTCCTCACGGGAAGAGCTGAGGCTGCGGAAGTGCCGAGCGCGCTCCCCGTGCCCAGCAGCCCAGAGGGTACCTGCACAGCCAGTGGCGGTGCGGCTGCAGCGCTGCTAGTAGGCTGCTGCTGATGTTTTAACCTCTTCAGCAGGATATCAGTAATGAGGATACGCTGGTACATGCTTAAATGCCGTTTGTGCAGGCGCCTGGAGCTCCTAGGTTTGCGTTTAGGCCTCATGATACCCAGTAAGCAGTGCTAGCAGGTCTTTGCAATCGCTGGTTCTTGTGCTACCTGCCTCAAAACTAACGTCTGAAATCCTATAAAGGCTCCAAGTGCAATTCGCTTTCCATGTGAATAGGGTAGATGTTTATTTAGCACCTGTTGGGGTTTAATCTTATCACAGCCATTTGGGGGTTGATTCTTCTATCACTGTGGGTTATTTGAAGAAGGAGAATAGGTAGGAAGGAAAGGATGGAGACAATTTCTGGGGAAGGGAGTTTTAAAGCAGAGCATAACTATGGAAACCCTGAATGTGAGCACAGAGTCATGATTAGAGCGTATTTAGAAATGCCCATGCTTTCAAATAACATTAAGATTCCTCGGCAAACTAAGTCATTACCATTGTCTCTTTTCTTTGAAGTATTATCTCTGCGTGCCCAAAGGCTGAACAAGACCATCAGGAAGAATTCAAACTCATATTATTCTTCTCTTAAAATCTCATTTTGAAAAGGGGGAATCGAGGGCATAAGCATTACTTCAGTGCTTCTTTTTACTTTCATAAAGCAAAGAATATCAGACACAACATTTCCAAATGCCTAACATATCATGTTAAAACTCAATTTAAAGATAAGGAAAGATGGTTTTAAATTGTCAAATTATTAGTTATGTTGAGTGTAGGATATGTTCCCACGTAAAATCAAAAAGATCTGAAAATCCCAAATCATCATGAACGCTGCTGTGTGAGAAAGACAGGGAACCTTTGAGGAGTTTGTAGTTGTACACAGACTCCTTACTGGGACAAATCTGATTCAGAAAAACAAAAAGACAAATAAGCAAACAGGTGCAACATTAACCTTTCTCTTTTACCAGCAATTTATTCTCCCCAAGTGCTGAAGTGAATTGTACCCAGAGGAACAAGATTCAACATTTTATCCACGCCCTCATCATTTATATACTGGAATGGATTAAATGTTAATCTCTTAGTAATCCTTAATGAAGCAAGACAGATCTTCAGAAATGAGCACTGTTTAATTGTGAGATGCCACCTCAGAGGAAATGCTTTTTGTTAGTCAGGGCAGGTCCCAGTCACTGCTAGTCTTCAAAAKGGATTGTTTCCTTCTCCAGGACGAAGCACTGCTGCAGCAGCTGGGAACGGTGGAGTTTAATGCCTGCAGATAAGTGAAACAAGTGATATAGGTAAGGCTGTCTATCAGAGGCAGGTAAATCGGCAATTTGGAAGCTTTTAATAAGCGGTCTTCCTGTTTTGGAAAGTGAGGTCAGGGAAGAAACAACATGAGAGTCATAAAAACACCTACTTAAAAGGCATCTAAGTACTGGAGAAGGAATGAGTGCATAGGTGACAGACTCCCTTCTGTGCGTCCTCAGGTATATGGTGTAAATAAGAGAACAGGGAGTGATAAGGTTTGGCTCAAGAGCTGCAAGGTCTTCAAGAGCAACAGGGATTTAACAATTTAAAAAAATCAAAGATTTTTATAATTCTCAATGAACCATTTACTACTTCTGTTAAAAACTAGTAAGCTTGAGATAGCTGAGCTCTGATGTTACAAAAAAAATCTGGAAATAGCAGACGTGCCAAAAATATATGCAATTGTCCAAGAAACATTTTGATAAAGTATTAACAGAAAAAATTCTTAGAGGTRCTACTAGCAGGAAGAGAAGACTTATGACTGAGCAAAGATGTTCATAGTCTCCTCCATTTTTCTTATCACCCCTGGAGCCTTTTGCAGAGAATAAGGAATAAATCTGTTGCAGAAATAATCTTGAAGGGTTTTYTGTGTTTATCATATTTTTATCTAACCCTGAACAGTTTTGTAAGTTATTATCTAAAGAAAGTGTCTGTGTCTGTCTTCAGACTAATTCCTGTCAAATCTGAAGTGTTAGCTGCATGATTGCCTGGCTTGGAGAAGTTGTCCTTCCAAAATGTTTTGGTACAAATTGGGCAGAAGATTTTTGTATCTATAAATGAAAAGGGATAGAAGGGCTAATATGCAACTTCATTATTGAAAAAAAAAAAGGCAACAGGCAGAGGAATATTTAGTGAAGGATATCTTTATTATTCCAAATTCATCCTACTGTCTTCTCAGGTTAAACTCTAGTAGGAATACTGAAAGTGCTGCTAGAATTTGTTAAGAATAGGAATAATAAAAAAAATCCCCAAAGTGCWAATATGCAGCCTTGAATGTTATGTCATTTTATGCCACCTAAGTAGGCATGTGATAACCATACATACAGAGCAGGGCCTGCCTAGTACTCAGCAYTGCCCAGGTTTTGCAGAAATATGGTGTTTCATTTTCCTTCCCTGGTGATACATAATGCAAGTAGTTAAGTCTTTAACCCGAACCATAACCAGAAGTTTCAAAGACTAGAAAGCAGTGGAATATATACAACTGGCTGCCTGTTCCTCTCCTTCTCTAGAAATGACACAGGCAGCTCTGCCTCCTCCTTCTCCATCTCATGGTTCCTTTGAGTTAAACATCATAYGTCCGACCTTTTCAATCATATGGCTAACTTTAATAGCCAGAATGATCTCKGTCATAAATAAGATTTGCCTTTTTTAAAAGAAAATAAGGCTATATAATCATCTAACTTCTAATATTTTCACATCTGTTATATATAAGCCTCCCTGAACTTCCTAAATAAACCATACTAGAAAAATAACATAGTTCTGGAAGTAAAAGAACAGAAAATAGTCAAGTATCAGGTAAGTCTATTCGAATAATATAAACTTGAAAAGTTGGAGGTAAGAAAGGAAAGGAAAATGAAACGGGGTAGGTTCTTGTGAGTGTTWTTGGTAAGAAGTGTCAATGGTAAATGTCATCGGTTAAAAAACATTAATTTTTGTTTGTTTCTTGAGTCACTGGCTTGAACACAATATTGCTAGATGTCTCAGAARGAGTTCCACAATGTGGTTTAAAATATCCATTCCCAAATGAGTTAAATATTCATAAACAAAGATTTCATGAGCTTGTTTTGCCACTCAGTCAGACCAGTCAGTTTTCACCCTTCCAAGACCTAATAACTTGAGGATCATTTTTCTTCAATAGCAATGTGTCTGTGAAAACACAGCRGATATAATTTAAGCCAGAAGATGTGTTTATTTCAATGTAGGAGACACAGAATGCCAGTGTTTTTACCTTTAGATAGTGCATCGTATAAATCTTCATGCATGCTGAACCTGAAAARGAGCAATTATCTCACAGAAGCTAAGATGTATAAAATGAGGTGCTATCGACTTAAACCCTTACGTGTTTAGACGTAGACTTTTTTTTTTCTGATTAGACAAATAAAACAAGAACTTCTTTTCTTATTTCACTGACAAGGTTAGCAGTTYCCCTAAAATAAAATGTCTTTGTAGTTTCATGTGAAGTTTGCTGAATGTTTAATGCAGTATTCCAAAAAACCTCTTCATCAGCGTCATGATGCTGTAATCCCATAGCAAACAGGAGATTCGGTCCTGGAGCAGGACCCCCTTGTTCTGAGGGTTGCAGAGACAAAGAACAGCAACAGATTGCCTACGCCAAGCATATACAGTCCTACAYGTAAGACAGAAGAAAAATGCAGTGCCTTGATCGGCATGATTGGCTCTGAGATCTTTTAGGCATAGGGGAAATCCTTTTTTTAGAAAGGATTTGATGTGCATTTTAGAAAATTTGGGACCTTACTTTATAGCAGGGGGGTTGTAAGGAAAAAGTCTTCATCTCTTAGCTTATGTTATGAAAGTGATAAATAATAAATTTTAATGAAAGTGTTTCCATGGAACTCTACATTTCAGTGGCAAAGTGAACTTTTTCATCCTCATATTATGATATGGTAGATAAATACAATTTTATTTGCTTGAGCTGTAGGTTTCTGTTAAAAGGTTCAATACATGGGCTTTGCATTTTCATTAAAATAAAATTTATTGGGCAACAAACTCCATTTCAAACTTAAATAAGAAAATTAAGATTTAAAAAATTATGTCTGTCTGCAGAGGTAATTAATGATGAAAGATGCAATTAAATATAAAAGGAGTTTTAAACTTTGAAGAGTTTCCTTAATGAGTTCCTAATAATAAGAGATACTAAATAACTTTGCAAATTCATTTAAATAGGTATTTGCTTTTGACAAATGTAATGCTTTAGCACATTTTATTTTAAATCAGAGAATAAAAAATACATACTAATGGAAGATGTTCAGGATTAATTAATGGCATATTTTCAATGTTTATTAATGATCACTAAGCTGCTAGAACAACTGGAAATACCGATGTGCTACTGACATATAAAAGGCATCATAAATTAATTCCTCCTTGTTACTACTGTGAAATATGCCTGGGATTAACTTTGCTCCATGAAGTAGTGCTCTAACTCAGTAAGCAGACAGAACATTTAGAAGATGATGAAGTAGAAGCTGTTCTTCATTTTGAACTATTGATGATGGATTGAAGTATTTCCAAAATAACAGGTTTTAATCGGAAGATGCAGTTTTGTCAAAACTGAATCATTTCAATACGAACATGTCCTTTTCAGTAAGAATCCTGAAGGAAAGTGTAAATGAATCCTTTCAAATGTAGTGATCTATTTCAGTTAAGGAAAAAATACTGCTAAAGACAAAGCATTTTATTTGACTTTCTGCTCATTCTGTTTCGGTCTTTTCATTTACAGAATCTAGTTATAGTTCTTATTTTAAAACATGGTAGTAAAACTGCTTTTTGACAGTTGTTTAAAAAAAATTTTTTTTGAGAGAGAAATCTATCAGTCAGTAACCTTTTTCTATTTGTCTAATGCAAAAAACTAGTAACATATCGTATCCAGTTTCTAGGAAGAAATGCATGGGRAAAATTTAATTAAAAAACTAAAAGAACTTTTGGTGATAATTTTCAAACTCATCACAGCAAATATGACTGAAGGATTTTATCAGCATGGTAGATGGAGATAACATTAATGGGCTCTTTTGCACATCTCTATTATCTCATGTTACCCTGTTGTTTAGAAGGTTACTTCTGAATTTCTGTGTTATAATATGTATTACCACCTTGGTTTTGAAAACCCTTCCACCCCCCCTCCCCCCAAAAAAAGAGATGCGCATAAGGGAATGTTAGATGGACGACTTGTGCTCTATCATCCGAGAGAGAAATAAGGAGAGAGGGAGGCAGGAGATGCTCTGTACAGCTGAACATCTGGATTTGGCGTCTCAGGCCTTTCTGCACAGTTTCAGGGTGTGACGTCCCTTTGGATGCCACCGCTGGTTTTAACAAAACTGTGTGTTGAATAGTCTTGTTGCATCATTCACAGATCTGCAGCATGGAAGGTGTGGGCCTTTTCTGCGGGATTTTGAGGTTTCGGTATGGTCCCCTGGGGTTTCTTCTGAGGGCAATGGATTTTGCCATCTGTGATGGTTCTTATGCAGGAATGTGCCATTTCATTGAAATGGTGATAGAGCACAGGCGCTACAGATAGTTTTGGTTGTGTCTGAAGAAATGTAATGTTCTCTGATTTTTTTCCCCTCAGTCTAAAAAATACTCAGAAATTATTCCTGGTATCAGTAGTTCTGTTAATGATGATTTTTGCCCATTGCTGTAAAACTTTGGAATGTATCTCTATGTTTAGTCTCATGGATGAGAATATTTTTCTTCATAAAAGGAAAATGTACATACATCTATATGAGATATATATATCATATAAATCATACATGATATATGTTCTGGGCTTGGAGCAAGAAAACTGAATACAACTTCTTCTTCTCGTGTTGTGAGCACTTGGCAGCTGTTTAGAGTGTCACTATCAATAAATATAATATTCTTTATTTTGGCTGCAGACGAATGTTTTTGACAACAGTGGCAGTTACAGGCTGGTCTCCTGCAGTAGGTTTTACTGATCCAGAAGTCCATTATTGTCAGTATTTTGATATGAAATAATGGCTCACCAGATACACTGTTTTATCTAGTATTCTGTCTTTCAATTTCTCTGTGTTTTCTCTTTTTTTCCCCCCAGTCTCTTGAGAGTTTGAATGGAAATGTGAGAATATTAACCTTTTTTTCCCCCAGAGTTGAAAGCAGGGTTAAAAACAACACTGTGTTGGGGCCTGGTGTATAACACATCTCTGTCCATAATGAAGTCCACAGAGAGAGTGCTGTTTTCATTAAAAACAAGGAAAAAATACTGCACGCTTTATATATCCCTCAGGGCATTTCTTCATACAGCGATATTAGAACCTTGTGATTGTTTGGCAGGTTTATTTAAGTGTTGCGATACATAGTACTCGCTTCATCCGCATGTCAAAAGCCTGTTTATTCAGTTTTCTCTTAAGACGCTAGAATAGCTTTCAAATTACGTATTTTGGCGTTGTCATTCTTGTTTCGGATTGCAYGGTGTTGTAATGTCCTGTTGTAACGAGTGACTCGGACTCGCTCGTATTTTTCGTTGGTTCTACTCGAGATACCTCTGCTGAGGGTTTTATAGGTTTATGTGTTCACGTCGGCCGTATGCGCTCTTGGAGGGGTCAGTCCCTCTGCTACTATGATTTTAGGGACTGATTCCACGTAATTATTGGTCAAATCAGGTGGTCAAGCCAAAACCCAGGGACTTGAAGAAACCCCAGACTGTGCTATGGAGCATAAGGCATCTGCAGGGAGCAGCGCCGGTTCGGGGCTCCGTTTGCGAGTGTTGCTTCCGACTGCTGCCGTTTCCTACGTAATGCCAGAGGCTCAGCGTGCTGGCGGCTACAACCCCCCCCCCCGTCAGCGCAGGCAGCATGGGAGGGCAAGCGCGAGGCCGCGGGCCCATGAGAAGGCGCACGCTGTCCGGCAGCTCCATACGACAGCTTTTCTCTGCCTCGGTACCCGCGCGCCGGCCGCAGGGAGCCGCGGTGCCGGGCGGCTGCACCTGGCCTGGAGAGAAAGCCACCGAGCGGGCTTGGGAGCCCATTAAACCTGAGACTTGACACTGTTGAATAGTTAAGCAGGTAAATACAACAACACCCGCTTGCTCCAGCTGCCCCGGTTTGCCTCGGATAAAATGCTAGCGTGAATGTTACTGCTTGCTGCAAACACCTACGCCTGCAAAGCTCCATGCTGGAGGCAAGAGGTGCATGAGTTTCTTGAAGGCTTTTAAGCTGCGAAAAAATACATAAAAGGAGTGTAAAAGGTATGAAAAAATGTGGCCTAGGTTATTAATGTAAAAGAGAAAAAATGAAGTAGATTAACTAAATTCATTCTAAAATGCTAAAATGTGAGAGTTATTGCAGTATAATAAAAATTTTTAAGTCTTGCCTAATAGTATTAGCAAGTGTTCAACATATTTTTCTTTAGAAAGTTCTCTAATAACATGGCAAGCATTGAATTAGCATAGAGATAAGTACTTGCTCTTAATGTCAGTCCTTCAGAACAGCTTCTGAATCCTCTTCTTATTCTAGAATATTTTCAGTTTCTCTAAAAATGCAGTGAAATTCTTTACTATATTGTGGAACACAGGTTGGTGGATGGGAGTGAGGGTGCGTGTGGCTTTGTTTCCTGATTCCTCCTTGGAAAGTAAGGACCTCGAATGTCCAAAGCTATTAGGTGTTTACAGCTAATGGGCTCTGTGTATCTACAGGAAGTTCATGATCTTTTATGACTCAGTAGCTTTTTTTTCTTTCTTTTTATTTGGATGATGAAAACTGGAAGTTTTTAACCCATTGTCTGCTTAGTTCTGTCTCATTTAAGTGATTATTTACTAGGTGATGGTTATTGTTATTACAAGATGCTATTGGCACTCACTGCAATACACAGAAGATTTTCTTTTTAGAGGGTAAACATTATTTTCAACACTATAGTTGCAACTTGGAAGGAGTTTTATTGTTAAAGAATACATAGGAAAGTAAATTTAGAAGTACTCCCAGAGTGGAGAGAGAGACAACCTCAGTAGCGTCGTCTGCTTAGATGGTTTCAGCTTCGGTAGCTGAGGCTTGTCTCGGAAAAGGCAAGTTGAAGGCAGAGCAAGAAACTGATACCAGGGGTAAATCTGCATTTTCTAATCTTTGCGCTTTTCTTTTACATAGGTCTAATGCTTTAAGACTCATGCTACAGTGTACATTCTGCAGTATGTTGTGTATCCAAATTCTTAGCTGCATTCCGTGTTAGGAATTGCTATTTTTCTGGGAGTGTATACTAGTTCCTCCAAGGCAGGCTTGCTTTCCTAAAGTTTGAGCTGCATTAATCAGTCCTGTATCTGCAAATACAAAAAAGATTGACCTTTTTGACATGCTGCCCAGAGAAYGGCTCCCTCCTCTTTCCTTCTCCCTTTTCAATTTGGAAATGATGTTCTCTGCAAGGAAATAATAATTTTAAGGATAAAATAAAGTTAGGGGTTAAAAGAGCAAATTTAGAAAGAACGATGCTCATACATTGTGGGCTTGATTATCTTTGTTTTTCGTCTTTTGTAATTAGCACRGTGAGTGCATTAGCATAAACATATATTTTGTTTGGTTTACAGGGATGTAAACGATTGCAAAAAATATACAACAGTGGCAAGGTAGGCTCAATATTCAGCATTTGCAGTACTGCAGAATGAATACGCTGGAAATACAGGTTGAAGAGAAGCATAGTTTGTTTCTTTTTTCCAGAAATGAGAAATGGTTAAGTTTTAGCAGAAGTGGGCTACTTTCAATGCCACTGAGGCAAACCTAGCAGACAACTTAGGCACGTTAGGCACAGGACAAAAGTTGAGCAGTTGCCTCTGAGATGTGCAGCTGCATTTTCTAATTCGATTACTGCTCTAGTTGGCAAGCTCTTAAGAAGGGCTTGAAATGTTACTGCTCTTCTTCTGGGGAGAAAAGGGTGGGGATTCAGAAGGCTTTCTCCCCTCTTTTTTCTCCTTTTGTTATGAAGGATAGAAATTCGTATGTGAAGATTAAGAAGACAAAACAGCTTCAGAGTTCATTCTTCACTTTTTTTCAAGAACTTGAACTACACACAGTTCTTTTCAGGTTTCCAGGGGGACTGTTTGTAAAACCCATACTGCCCTCAGCTGCTCTGCAAAAATGTTATGACTTAGCGACTCTTCAGCCATGCTGGCAATTCCTTTATAACCAAAGTACTTCTGTTATCGCTTCGAACCAATCTGGGTTTGAAATGGCTGTCAGCTAAATCCTGTCCTGCAATAAGTCCCCTTTTATCACTGTAAGTAAGCAATTAATGATTTTCCTCGTGCTGGGAAATCATCACATTTTATACTACCCGTTCTGTCCTTATTTAGGGGGGAAAGTCAAAAGTCTGGCACAAAGAGATGATTGGTAATAATAGTCATACAGTACTTTCAGACGAGTAACAGTACGTTAGTGCTGTGCAATGCTTTTGGAGTCCCAGAGATGCCGACATTTCGAGAGGGCGTGAAGCCAGTTCAGTCTTCCATAGTTAATGACTGCTGAGTTTCACTCGAAGAGGGAGCCTATAGTCTTATTTTCTTACTTAAACAATCTATGTATTGCACTTTTGACACGTACTTCAGGTTTCGGATTAAGCGCTATAAGTCAGCACTTCAGTCATGTACCCTGAAATACTGAATCGCTAAACCAAAGCTGTGGAGAGCTAGAGGCTCCTTTAATCTGAATAGTTTCAGTCAATTAAGATTCATAGCCGTACAATTTCTGTTGAAATAAGGTACCCAATTCTGCGGTTGGAGACTCGGATCAGCCCTGATGCAGCAAAAACCCYGTTGCTGGTGGGATTCAGGCTGTTCAGGTGCCAGTGCTTGAATATTTACATGTTGCTCCCCAAGTTGTACTGAGAGTGGAGCTAACCGAGTTACTCTAAATAAATCCAAGAGTCTGTAAAGGGCTTTAACGGGTGAACTTTGTCTAGAGCAGACATGAGGAAAAAAATTACTCCTGAATGTCAACATATTCAAAATTTTCTTGCTCATATTAGGGGGTAAATGTTATAGAACATTGGCTGTGGCTACTAAATAAGATAATGTAAGCCTTAGTGAAACTGTTTCATTAACCACCTTACAAAATGCGCATTCAAGCTCTTACTTTTTAATGAAGCACTGGATGGTTACTTTTGTTTTCTTCAATTAGAGCCATGTTTTTGTTTTTAATTAAAGGGCAAGAAGCAATAAACAAAGACAAGTCCTTAGGGGGGAGAAGTCACATTTTGGATGTATCGTTAACACTTATTTTTGATCTCTGAATGTCATTAATACATTTTAAAAAATATGTCAAATTATGACCTGACCTCAGTGGTTAAATGTTGTTTTAGAGTGTATAATGCATGAGCATACACAGAATTTCTATCACTTAAACCTATCTGGGCATCACTGTGATGACCTACTGTACTTTTGCAAATTACTTGGTCGTCTTCGTGGCTTTGCCGTTCTTCTTCTCAATGACTTGTCACTGATAATGCCTCTTTTAACAGTGACTATAAATGCTGAGAATTACTAATAATTTTCTGATGCTCTGTTTTTGGGAGAGTTTGCTGTCCTTGTTTCTTCCTACCTTTTTTCTGTGAAAGTCCCACAATGACAGATTGTCTGAGAAATGGTGTTTAAATCTTTGTGTTTAAGCACGTGGAAGGCTGTGCTCCAAGATTAGGAAGATGCTAAAACATCTCATTCTTTAAATAAAGTCAAGCTGAAAGATGCGATATGGAATACCCTTGTAAAGATTTCATTTTACATGAAGTAATTAAGTACAGTTAGCGTACCATAAAATATGCAATTAAAAAAAAAGACTGTGCCCCCTGACAGGTAATATAGAAAATTGCAATTCTGCAGTTTCTTTTGCTTGCTGCCATATAAGAAAACATAGATATTGACTTTTGTGGAAGCTCTTTTGATCAGACAGATAAATATTGACTGCACTGAAGTAACTGTCAGTGTTGGAACCCAAAGGTCAAAATAAGGATATGTTTAGTAGGAGTGAAAGTGAGTGCCAGAAAAAGAAAGATGAAAAGCTTATAGATTTTTATAGATTTTTTTCCCCAAAAAAAGTCATTATGAGACCAGTCATGTTTGGTAGCTATAAGGCAGCTAATTTTTTTTACGTTTTAAGCCCTCACATATTTAGAGAGCCCCCACTTTCCCATCTGTGTTAAAATCGTCTTTCAGTTTGTTTGGTAAAGCTGCTTACTTTGATCTGGTGCAGAGCTTGTTCTTAAATTCATGTATGTGGGGATGCTATGGCCTGCTGTCACCTGGATATAAGGTGAATATTATTGAACATAAAATTTGCGTGGCAACTGATTTCAGAAAATAGCTTCCTAACAAAAGGACTACTCAGAAGACTATTGTTGTCATCAGTTTGCCCCGAAAAAAAACCATGAACATACTAAATGAAGATTACCAGTATTCTTTTTCATACTTCTTTGCTTTCCAGGTTCTTACAGCAGGCAATTACATTCCTGCGTGGTAATAACTTAGACCCATGTCACCATCATAATGACTTTGGAAAGCTATAAAGACACAGTTTGCAGAGTTTTAAAGTATGTCCTTAAAGTATATTGCTGTTGAGCTAAGCACTTAAGCATGTGCTTAATTTCAGGTATGTGGTAAAGTGTCATTGGATTTATTTATACTGTAAGCTAAGGATGGCTGAAAAGTTAATTTAGGAGCCCATACACCCATGACGCAGTGAGCTGAGGAACGTGGAGCAAGGCGTGGGTGCTGTGCTTCTGTCCTCGCTGAGGGCTCCCTCGTGCTTCGCCCGGTGCAAGTGTAGCAGCAGTGCTCTCGGAGGGTGATGCACATGTCCAGCAGTAAGCATTGGCCTTCTCTGCTGAGCAGGACTAAATTGCTGATGATTGGATACAGGTTTTCTGCGAGAGAAGCCTTGCTGCATGTCTGGCCTGAAACCATGAAAACCATCTCTAGCTGTTAATGAGAAACTTCTGTTTCAGGGAGAGTGGGGAGTGTGGGAAGGAAGGGGACACCAGGAATCATGGAAATGTAGGATTTGAAAGACCTCCTCAAAATCCTCTTGTCCATTCCTCAAGTGCATGTAAACCCATCTGACAATACCTGGCCAGCTGAGATCAAGTTGGTAATGAGAGAAACTCCATAACCTCCTTTGCTAGGTTGGCCCTTCTCATTGGAAACACATTTCTGGTGGATGGTCCTTGTACTGAAAATGCTTGTCTTTTCCAATAACTGACCTTTCAAAACAGGTGTCCACTGTCTTTATAACACCCTTTCACATACTGGAAGATTTATGAAATCTAGGCAAATTAAATCTCCTTTTGTTTTCTCTAGATCGTACAAATCCAATTTCCTTAACTGCTCCTCAGATCTCAGGCTTCCTTAACTACTTGTCTTGTTGCTCCCCTTCTTCATGTTTTCCTTAGTGCAGTGACCAAAATGAGCCACAGAACCCCGTCAGATCTCTCACTCAAACTTGAACAGATCAAACAAGTCTTTGCTGCCATATATATGAACTCTGCTCTGCACCTGTCTTGGGAATAAAACGTGCTTTTTTGGGGAACAGCACTGCAAGGCTGAGTCGCACTTAGCTCCTTGCTCACTGCAACATGGAGCTCTTTCTTGGTGTTGCTTTTAGACTGCAGTTCATCCTCTTACTGCTTTTGTGCACCTGAGCTTGCCAAGTGTAGCACTTTACATGTTTTGACTGAATTTCACATTGTTGTTTTTGGATCATCTCTCCAGTTTATTAAGACTGTATTAAATTCTGATCCCATCCTCAACATTGTGTGTAAACCACCTTTCCACATGTCCCAAAGTCTCAGTTTTGTACCTGTAATCGTTTATAAGAATATTCTCTAATAAATCGTAATGAAACACTGAATCATAATGGACTTGCACACAACTCCATGAAAGGTCCTAATTGAAAATACTTCCCCTTTTGGCAATTAACTACTAAGAAATAATGTTTCATGTAGTTTGTCAACCAGCTGTAAAACAATTTCATCTAGGACTCATTTCCTTAGTTTTATTACGAGAAAATCACGTGATACTATGTCTGAAGTCTTACAGTGCTTTTTCCTGATTGCCCACAGTTAGCCTATTAAAGAAGAAAAGTAGAATCGTTAGATACTATCTGGTCTGGATAAATTAATGATGGCTGTTCCTTTAATCACCTTATTTTCTGTAAACTTATTTGTTTATATGTTTTTCTGAGAACTAAGAATAAAACTGCTTGTGTGTATTTTCTCCTTTTCTTCCTTGTTAAAGGCAAGCACAATTCTTGCTACTCTCCGGTCCTCCAGTATTATCCCGTCCTTTTGAAGCTCAGAGTTCTCTTAAATGGTTCAGAGATGTCTAATACTTGAAATATTTTTGAGTGAGATTGATTTGTTGATTTGAATAGACTTAATTTATCTAATTATTTACCTCTTTTATTATTTTTTTTCATATTCAGGCCTTCATAATTAGTACATATCTAAGTATCTGGTCTTAACTTTTTTGTGTAAATAAGACATTAGAAACATCTGCCTTATTCCTTTTCTCTTCTTTTGATGTGTGCTTTTGCTAAAGTCTTTTATCCTTTGTATCTTTTCCTCTTCCTTTTTTCCTAATCATCTAAATAACTTTCCAACTTTAGATTCTTAACCAGTTTTTCCACATTCCCTCAATTTCCCTTGTGGCTTCTCCTTTTTTTGAAAATAAAACGGCATCCCCAAAACATTCAGAAAGTTGATGCATCATCTTTGTCCACCTGCATTGCTTTTCCATCAGACATTTATGTAATAAAAATCCTCCTTGCTGCCTGGTCCTTCCCTAAGATGTTTCTATGTGTTACTCCTTTCCATACAAAGACATGAATCTCAGGATATTTGTGAAGACTAAGGTTTGTGCTTGTTTTTCAAGGTTAGATAAGTAAGAACGACTCCTTACAATGACCCTTACTCTTGGTTCCTTTTATCTTTACCCAGAGTCATTCAAGAAGAAAGTAATTCCTTTTAACTTGTTGAACTGCAGTCTTCAGAGCAAGGATTCATGATATTGATACAGAGGCAAAGCCTCCTTTTTCTCTGTTCTTGCTCTTCTTGAACAATTTATTACCCTTTTATAGCAAAATCCCAATTCTGCGACGCATCCCATTAATGCTATAGTGCTGTTTATGTTGTTGACTGAGTACTAAAACTTCAGCTTCCTGCTGCTATTTCTCATTCTGCCGGCACTCGCACGTCACTATCTTCGATACTTAATTGGCGGCTCCATTATTTTCTCTCCTTTACTTCTGTGCCAATTTCCCAACCAAACAGCCATCCTGAGAGTTTCAGACTTTCATAATACCAACTTTTTTTTGCTCATCTGTGTGATTTTTTCATTGTATCACCTTAGCTTAGGGGAGGGATGTGAAGGATAGCTCCTCTCCTTAATAGCAGTTTTTCTCAAACCTACAGGAATCTCCAGGGTTAGAGCCATCAGCAATTCTTTATCTGTCTGCTTCTCTTGCCCGATAGCCTGTTGAAATCCTCGAGAGGTATTCTGAATGTAGCTCCCCGATGAGTAATGATGCTAGGACTGGTTTTAGATAGTTATTTAGAACCGAAGTACCCTTGTGCCAATATGTGGTCCTCTGCAAGCCTCCTGAGAGGCCAATGTCAACACAGTTTTTAAATTTGAGGTTTGTGCTCAATTCTCAAGGTTAAAAATAGTCCCAAAGTTTCTGTAACATTTCTTCTTAATGTGTCCTTCTAAATCTCCAACAATATTAACTTTCCTACTGTCTGCATTTTTTCTTACACAGCTTGCTTCTAATTAGAGATTCTTGATAATTATACTGAAAGAGAAGGAGCTCCCTTCTGCCTCAAATCACACTCTGTCTGACTTCTGTAAGCACTCTTAAGTATCTCTGCCATCTTCTTTATTGAGCAGAAGTGGTGGAATGACTGCTAAGCTCAAAACACTGAAAAATCACAGGATGTTATTCAAAGAAAATGTCTGAGCACCATAATTGGAACTAAGACCAAACAGAGAGTTCAGGCATTTGCATTCCAAATGCCAGGGTGCTCAGTCTGGGCCACCGTGTTTCTTATTTTGCAAACATAGGTTGCATAAATTTCAATGCCTAAAGAAATTGTATTGCTAAATAAATTGCTATATTCATTTATTCCTTCCTAGGTCTTGTAGATACACTTTCCTGGATGGAACTTTTTTTAATGTAACACCAATACTGTGAAATGTGTATGAAGACATACCATAAATTAGCCTTAGAATTTGCAAGACATATATATTAGAAAGTTGTGCTGGATAACCATGTGAAATTATGGTTGGATAAATTAGCATGGATAGCTTATCCAAGCCCTTAGCGTTAGACTTTCAGTCATCCTCTTGATTTTACTTGCTTCGGTCCCCAAATGTGGTCCGTTTCCTATTCTGTCAGGAGGCAATAACATGCTTCCTTCTAAAGCAGTTCTCCAGTATGAGGCTGGATTCATTGCACTGCTGCGTTCGGATAGCATTCTTATTAATTCTTAACATTTACTATTATGTATACTTAATACTAAGCCTAATATTTTTAAGAATACACTTATTTGACTTAATATTATGATTGCCAGTGTTCAGGAGACGTCCTTGTATTCTGTCCAAGAATCAAGATTCTGAAAGCAAGGTTCTTCCTAAATCCCATGTTGTTATATCCTGTTTACTTACCGTCTTCCTCGTGGTCTTGACTGGAGAAGACTTTCTTCGTTTAGTAAAGTTTGTCGTGTGTATTATATAGTTGCTGTGTTTTGCCTTGGGCTGTAGTTGTGTTTGCATGGTCGATGAATAGCTTTCTGCATAGCAATTTGTATATCAGTTTGTAAAACATTTTCAGATCCTGTGGGAAAAAAGGTATTATAAAAATCTTGGATAATATATGTATATATTGTTATACAAATGTTTGATACCTTTCATAATATAATGTATGTTATGGATGAATAGGCTTTTATCATATAGTTTGGTGACAGCTCCATTTCATATTGTAGTAATGTGATGGAAAAAAACTCAGTGGTATAATTTTATACAAAGTCTTTTCAGCTTCCCTTAGATGTAGGAATAAGACTTTCACGAGTATAAGGCCTACTCTATTCAATGACTGCTAATCACACTTAAGGGTATTGAATGGAGAACAGGCCCCAGTGTTCCCCTCTTTTCCCCTACCAATATTTTAAAGCATCTTAAAATTATGGTGGTCAGACAGAGTTAGTTCTTTTAAAACAACTTATGCAGTGTTAGATGCTTTTTATAATTTCCAATGTAAAGTAAGTGCACGTAATCATATCACTGTTTCAAAGGAATATACAGTTTTCAATAGAAAATTGATTTTTATTCATTGTTAGCATCATAACTTTTGTCAGTTTAGTTGCTGAGTAAATTATAGCTGGATGGAAAATATTTCACAGCACAAGTGTCCTTCAGGAATGAAGTCTAACCAAATGGTGTGTGGGATTACGCTGATTTTTACGAAATTTTAGAAAGGGGGAAGAGAACAATTTGTATTGGTACTGAAATGTTCTGTTTAAGTTTCTGGCTTCAATTAATTATGACTTGCACTTCATTAAAATTAACATACTATTTCTATGCAATATGACAATGAAATAGAATTAACATAATATTCAAAATGCATCATTTTGCTTCAGTGATGAGAAAGTGTTTCAATGCAATTAAAACATTTAGTTTAGATTTTTTTTCCAAATTTCGTTCTATTGTAGATTATGACACTTTATGCTGATTCTATTCTGATTCTTAACTCCTCTCCTTCTCCTCTCCTCCCCCTCCTCCAAAAGAAAATATTATGGAATGAAATTTGGGATGCCTAGTCCAGCCCTACTGGTTTATTTAATGTATAAGGGCAACATTTTCAAAACTGCATAATTGAGTTAAATGTTCAGTCTGGCTATTTTTTAGTAATAAATTAAGTGCCTAATCTATTGAGGTTCTTTTTAATATCCCATTTACTGCCTAGCTGCATCCCTTGGGCTTAAACGTCTGTGCGAATCTGACAAGTCTTCCATGAGTAGCACAAGTAGATCCTAGATTTGTGAATGCCGGTTTCAATTCTGTAAACTGTGGTTTAGGTCATGAAATGTGTTTGAATCTTAAATCTGAACTCTTTTTTCTTTACCAACTATTGGTTGTTGCAAGGAGATCCTCAATGAACCACTTCATGTTTCTGGAGCCACGCATGCCGTATGAAGTTCTTTGAAGAGGTGCTGTATGACAACTACCAACAAGAAAAAATCACTCTCGTCACTCCTCGTGGTTGTACACCATGAAGTGACAGAGTAATCGCTTTGATTTTACTAGACGTGCTTCTGATTGACAGCTGTTCTAATGGGAGATATTTGAGTTCCCAGACCAACAGGTTTCAGTCCTCTGTTGACCAAAGTTAACCTGATGTAATCTATACAAAGCTGACAGATTTGTCAATACATGAATGCAGTATATTTATATTTCTAGCTTCGTATATTTTGCTACAAATATGCTGCAAGAGAATTTTAAAGATCTGAATCTTAAAACGTTGCTAGTGTAAAGGGCAATTCTTAACCTTCTGAGCATATAAATTGTACTGTTTTTTCTCTTCCATGTAAAAATGTGATCAGACACTTCACTGTTGCCTGTCTGTAGCTGCATAAACATTTTGGTTGGTCGAGTTGAAGAAATAATGCCATTTAAAACTACTTTTACTTATGAGTGGGTAAATACCTTTTCAGCAATGAAATACTAAGCATTTAGAAAAAATTCTATCATTTTCAGGTGTTTTTCTTAACAATTAAAAAGCAAAAAAAAAGTAGCGTACATGAACTGTGTTATAACTGATCTTCGTGCGTGAAGGGTTCCTACAGTAACGTTGCCATATTAGAGACATGGTGTAATGGCTAGGGAGTAGAAAACACATGTTTCAAAATACAAGATCTGGTTTTGCCTCTTCCCTGCATACTTCGTAACTTGTTTGACTCTTTTCTTGAGTAGGGATAACTGTAGTGACGATCACAAATAGTGATGCTTTATATTAGTGAACTGCCTGTGAAATACAGATCAGGGTTTTTGCGGTGAGCTACAATGAGGATTTCAAATCCACTAATAAATTCCTATGGAGTTACTTCATAGAGACTTCTGAAGCAGGCAAGATCGCCTCCTGGTAGTAACAGGGAGCTCTTGTCTGGGCAAATGGAGAGAGGCAGAACTAGAGGAAAAAAGGCTGCCAGACGTTCACCACCGTTGCCTCCGGGAAGCAGTTGCTTCCAATGCATGGCAGAAATCGGCTGCTGGTGCCCCAGTCCTAGCTTGCCGCTTCCCGTTGTGTCCAGTGGGGATATGTGTATCACTCACTCCTTTTCTGCTCAAACCCCAGCTATCTGGAATGGATTTACAGTTGTTCAGATCCTGAAGGTGTTTGGATGAGAATTTTTACTGGAGGGAAATAAAAAAGCAAAAAACTAAAAGAGTGAATCCCAGGCTGGATTGTCCTCCTGAATGAGTCTTTCAGGAAGCAGGGCATGTGTTCCCGTTGAACTCTCCAATGCTTTTGTCAACATATACCCATTATTTCAATTTCACTTCGTACTTAGGTTTTGCAAATTCGTTCCTTGCTACATTCGTAAGAAGCAAYGTTTCATAAATACCATCAAGCAAGCTGCAAGACATTAGAATTACTTAAAAAATTCGTAGAGATACATCTGTTTTTTAAAACTYGCTTTCAACAACAATCTGTTTGCGCTTTCCTGGCCAGAACTTTAGCAATTCAAACCCTTTTCTATGAACGTATGAAATTTCTCTGAGCAGCAGTAAAGACGCTGGCTTGTGGCTATTGCTCGCAAAGAGGCGGGGGAGGAAGGTCCTGCAGGACCCTCTGCCAGGGCTCTGCGGATGGCCCGGATACCTTAGGACACCGAGAGTGACAGCTGGTGACTGCACCGGCTACCTGAGCCCCAGCCTCGGGCTGTGGTATCTGACATATCGCATGGTTGTGCATCTCTGTTTCTCGTGGAAACTGTTGGAAGGTGATTTATGAATCTATACATTGTTTTAGTCATCGGAAGTGGATGTTGTAGATCTGAAACTGTGATTCCTGCGTGCTTTTGTAATGGACTGTTCCTTCAAACACTGGTCGTGCATTTTATTGGTTAATGAAAGGTATTTTCAGAAATACAGCTTTGTTCTGTTTACTTTAGCTGAAATATTTGCATGTGTATTTTAATAAGTCCTGCAACTTTACTGCTAGAATATATTTGCATTTATTTCTATTAACTCAGTGTTTGCATTGGTTGTTTTTCTAAAACAAGACAAGAAGAGAAAAATATGAGCACAATCTATTCACAGAGAAAACAGCTTTTCAGTGAAACAAATATTAGAATATAATGTGTTTGTGAGTGCAGAAGGTGACTGGAATTTTCCCTCTCTCAGAGAGTTTCTTAAGCAGCAAAGTTCAAATATTCTGTCATTTAAAACCATCATTTATAAAGCACCTTGCACAAAAACACGTTCTGTCTGTTTTTCAGGTCTATGTGCCTCACAGTGGCTCTGCTCTGAACAAGTATTTTTAGCTTTTGTAAGCCCACAGATCTACTTAGAACACCAGTGAAGAACAATCTTTAACTTTTCTTCTTGTTTTTTTGGTCACGTTGATTTGATTTTTAAAATCAGCTTTATAACTTCAAAGATTTTCGTAGCCCAGTTGCTGTAGTTTTACAGGAATCAGAAATCCATAATCAGCGTATGTTCATAAGACCTGATTTATAAAAGCCCCAGATAAACTCTCAAGCCATGACCTTACAGATTTCATAAACTCCTCAGGACTGGGCTGCATATGGGCTGGTATAATATGACTGAAGACTTTTTCTCGGGTCGTAAAATGTTGAGTGGTAATGTTTTTAGCAAATGAGACATAAAGCTGAAGTCTTGGCCAGACYCGACTGAGAATCTTTTCATCTCAATCACTTGACTTCATTGCAAAAAAAAGCAGAAGCTGTTGTAGGAGCAGGTCAGATGAATGTTAAAGATTTAATAGGCCTCTTATTTACATGTGAATGCTTATAATTAGCGATCATGTAGTACTTGTATCTTCCCTGAGCTGTACAGATATTAATTACTTAGTGATGAAGGCCATCTAAAATATATAGAAAACAAAACTGTACCTATTCCAGTTTTGTCCTTGGAAATGCCGCCATTGGAGCAGCAGCAGACTTAAAAAAAATAAACTCACTCATAGAGGAAGGGACAAGATGGTTGTTGCTTTAGTAGTGACTGTGTGTTTTTACGGTGATCTATACAGGTACAGCAWGCGTGTGACACAAGGGCATCTGACACAAGGCAGTTCTGCAGTTAAATTAGCTGATAACCAGGACTTTGTTCAACAGTAGATTTTGCACCTTTACTTACTTGGGCTCAGATACTGCACCTCCCAGSCCACCTCCCAAGGGCACCGGCGTGATTACCTGGGGGCGCAAACTCACCGTGCAGTGTTTGACACGTACAGGCGATCCTGGTAACTGTACTCGAGCCCGAACTGGTAGCTGGCCAGAAGAGAGAGGAGTAAACAGTGCAGACTACAGGGTTTCTTAAGAGAAAAAAGGGAGAACTTCCTTCATTGGAGCTGCCTCCGCTATACTCTTTTTGAACGTAYGCATGGCCTTTTCACTCCCTTGCCAGGTTCCTGGCTTGCTAGCTGGCTCTCCAAAATAGGCACTATGTATTAGTCTGCTCTACCAACAAAACTTCTACGTTGTTAAGTCCCAATGTGATATAATTTGCAACTATCTAATAGTGCCCTGATGGATTTGATACTCGGTTTATGTGGAACGTAAAATAATGTAGCTATTTGAGTCCTGCACCCAGACGTTGTCTGTGATAAAGAACATGAGGGAAATTACAAGCGTTCTGAAACATAACATTTCAGGTGAAAGATAGATGAATTAGTGTACTGTCTGGTAAAGAACTTATAAGAGCAAATTTCCATTTTTTTCTGCAGCTATTTTACCCAGGCCTTTAGAAGACACGTAAATGCTTTCCCTAATGATACTGAGGTGTTCTGGTGAAAATGGTAAAAGAAACTACCATAAATATTGTGCACCTTAATGGCTTTTACCCATATGGCATCAGTTGCAGTACCAGGCTCCAGTTTCAGAGATGTGTCCTATTACTGACTATAAAACAACTCTTCTTTTAAACAACCCAGTCAAATGACTTTTGAACAGCAATTTACAAAGGAGACAACAAATAAAAGTTGATGTGGACACTACTGATAATTGGTGAGTTCATTTCATATTCCCAAAGCATCAATACTATGAACCAATGAACCAGCAGTCAAAAATAATGATCAAAGGGACAATCCAGTGCTATTCATAGAGTTTTGGTATTGATTTTAAGGAACTTTAGATGAGACTCCGTGTGTAGAGAACCAGTCCCAAAACTCCTACTCCCAAAATACTCAGGATTCAAATAATTCTAATTGACTTATGAATACCCAACGACCACCATGTATRACCTTTAATAAAACTTGTGCTGCATATTTTAATTCATTAGAGTGAGAAAACATGACAATGAACATATTGTGAACCATCAAGCTTCAGCTAAAACTGACTGTTAATGTCTTTTTAGTTCTTGATTAATAGTGAAACTCCCAACACAATGGAGCTCATCAAAAACAAGCTGAAAGTAATTTTTATTTGAAACATGCCCATTCAAACCCTAAATTATTAGAATTCTTCAGCTCTGATAGAGGTTCAGTAATTATTCTAGTAACAATAGAACTGTGTAGTAACAATAGAACTGTGCCATAAACAGAATGAATCAGAATAGGTCTGATTTTAAGACTTATTATTTGTATTACTGTAGCACCTAGAGGCCACAGGTAAAATCTGTGTCACTGCATGTTGTGCTTTGCTCAGAAAAATAAGATAGTGAGTCCAAAAGAACACAGCCAACACAAATGAAGGATTGATAGTAAAGGATGCTCTATAAAAGATAAACCAAAGCAATACATATTGGTGTGCAAAACATGTCTTCTTGGTTCCCCTTTTTTTTCTTTGCATAGCACAATTTTTATACTAAAAGAAACAGCAGTAAAGGGCAAGAAAGCAAGGGGGCAGGGGTGACAGGAGCAGGGGTAGAGAAGCTAGAAAAATAATGARTTGTAAGAGAGAAAATAGTGATATGAAATGGTAAGGTGAATAAGGGCAGAGATGGTGTGAAGCTAAGTGCAGGAATGACTGATTCCTGAGCTGAAAGAAAACAACTGTTCAGATTGAAACCTGGGGTGAGCGATATATGTCGTCACCACAGGCCCTTGCAGCTGGGTCTCATGCAGTGAGTGGTGCTTCGACCTCCGTGCCATATTGAAAGGGAGTTGTAAAGTCAGCTAAAAAAGGATTCAGTTACTTAATTTAGACTGTCCTTCTATCCTAGGCAGCACCAACTACACTCATATCACCCCTGAGAGATGTTTATCTAGCCTCCAGGGATGGAGGTCCCAAAACCTCTGAGGCAATCCAGTCCACTTCTTTGCTCTCTTTACTTTGGGAAATATATATATATATTTTTTCTGATGTTTAACCTGAATCTGCTTTGCTGCTTTTTAAACTTGCCACTATTTATCCTATCTAGCATGCACACTAAAGATGATTTCCATCCTTTTGTTGTACCCTTTTGGAGCATTTGAACCTCGTATCCATATCTGCCCTCAGTTTTTTCTCCTTTAGGCTAAGTAAACCCAATGATTTTCAGTTTCTCTTCAGAGAGTGTGTTGGCGAGACCTCTGATTATCCTTGTTAGGTATCTGTCTTGAAGCACGTTAACTCACATTGTCCCCTGTATTTTGTATGCTGCCTTACCAGTACTGACATGGGCAGGATTTCTTCATGCATCTTGATGGTTGTAGTGCTACTCATTTATCACAGCACGGTGTCATTTTCACAATAGCATGACACTGCCTTAGGTTCAGTTTTGAGATCCTCTACAATACCTGGATCCTCTTCTGGAAAACTGTCTGATCAGTTGTTCTCCATCCATGTATAGTGCCTTGCATATGTCCTTACTGAACTGCACATGAACGTTTAAGATCATTTCTCCAAGATCATTTAAAACTCCGATCATGTCCTCCAACATATTTCGCATCTTCCCCAGCTTCATACTGTCTACAAATATGATGAACATACCCTGTATTCCTGGTGCTCATGGAAACACTGACAAACCACACCAGGCCTGACCATCATGAGACCCCCTTGCTGTGTGTTCTGGCAGGGAACCACTGGAAACTACTCAGTGGAGTCAGTTTTGTAGATATTTTTTAGTTTTATTTAGATCATGTTTCTCTCTGCCTCATGAAACTGTCATGTAAGACACTGTTGGAAACCTTTCTAAATCAAGATAGATGATATTTACTGCTCTCCTATCCACAAGGCCTGTTACCCTATTAAAGAAATTAGATTTGTTTGACATGATCTGTTCTTGACAAATTAATGGTGACTATTAGTCGTCATCTAGTTTTCTTCTAGGTGCTTGCAAAGTTTACTTGATTTTTTTTTTCTAGAACTTTTATTGGGACTTCCAGAGAAAATGTGGGCGTGTTGATTGGTGGGGAAGTTAATGTAGTGATGGATGATGCAGAAAGGTAGAAATACTCAATGCCTTTTTTACAAGCAAAGCAGGCTTGTGTACCAGCATGGTTTGGAAAAGCCAGATGTGAGTAAGCAATAGCTTAGGGGCTGCTTAGGGAAACTGGATGTGTTCATGCAACTGGACTGGATTTCCCCATCAGAGCTGGTGGATGGGACTGTGAGGCCAGTGTTTACTGTGGGAGGTTCCTGATGACTGGAGAAAGGCTGATATTGTGCACAGATTTTTGAAAGGCAAGGAGGAGGACATGGGAGGAGGACGTAGTAGTCAATGGCTTGACATCTGGTTGGTGGCCAGTAGCAGGCAGAGAATCCCAGGAGTTGATACTGGGGCCTACAYTGTTCAGCATCTTCCTCAATAATCAGGCTGAGGGGACAGAATGCTGTGCTGGCACGTTTGCTGCTGCTGATAAATGGGGTGGGGAGAGGAAGCACCACGCTGTAGGGCTTCAGTTCAGAGAGACTTTGATAGATCTGAGAACTGAACCAAAAGAAATCTCATCAAGTTCAGTAATGAGAAGGGCAAAGCTGTGCACCTGCACCATGCGTCAATACAGACTGGCTGAAGAGCAGTGCCCATGAAAAGTCCATGGGGGTTATGGTGAACATCAGGTTGCATATAAAACAACAGTGTACTCTTATCATGAGGATGGCAAACTGGACCATGTTAGGAGGAGCGGGGCCAGCAGCTGGACGAAAGTTACTATTCCCCTCTACTAGGTACTGTTTTGACCACAGCTGCAATACTGTGTCTAGTGTTTGGGCTGTCTAGTTTGAGAGGCGTGCTGAGAAACTGGAGGGGAGCCAACGGAGGGCTACCAAGATGGTTAGGGGCCTAGAGCACACAGCCTTTGAGGAGCAGTTGAGGGACATGGGTATCTTCAGGCTGGTGAAGAGAAGGCTAAGGGCAGCCTACAACTCCTTGAAGGGGAATTTCAAAGATGAGTGAACCAAACCCTTCCAGTAATGGCAGATTGTATAATAAGGGGTGGCAGCCACATATTTCAGCTTAGAGGGTCCAGACTGGAAACTAGGAAAAATGTTTCTCTAGGAGACTAGTGCAGCACTGCACTGGGTTATCCCAAGGGATGGTGGAATCCCCCCATCCATGGAGGTTTCCCAGACTGGGCTGCTCTAGGCTGTGCTGCCCTGATCTAGTGTCAGCGATGGCCCTGGTCTGAGGGGGAGGCTAGACTGGATGACCTCCAGCTAACATCTCCATATATTTTGTGGCTGCAATGATGCTGACTGGCCTGTAATTCCTAAGCTCCTGCTCCTTCTAAAGGTGTGGTGCTGTCCTTGCCTTTTCTGCTCAGCTGGGAACTCACCCATCAAGTTTTCAGAGATAACTGTTAGTGTCTCTGATGYTAGTTGTTCTAGACAATTCTTTAAGGAGGAAGTCCATCAAATCTAGTGATAGGAAAACATTTAACTTGTCTAAGCACTTTCTAACCTGTCCCTACTGTAGACTGAAACCTTACATCTTTGTCATTGCTGTTAATTATGCTCACCATCTGCTCAGAACTGACCTTTCTTGTGAAGTTTCATGCAAAAAATAATATATAAAAAAAACAAACACTCCCTGTGCTATTTGCTGATAGCTTTCCTTCTRCCTTGCAGTTTCTGTGAGCCAGGTTAGCTAGGACAGGCTGAGGCTGCTCCCTTCAGGCAATATTGCTGTCTGAGCACACTGTATTCTCCACCGTGACAGTCCTAGTCTGYTGGGGCCGACTGTGAACTGGATCAGGAAACCCCTGATTTAGCAAACAAACCCAAACCAACCTGAAGTCCATCATTTCTTTGTGTTTGAGGTTCTCCTTCCGTACGAGGCTCATGAACTTGTGGTCGCTGTCACTTGAGTTACCATCTACCTTCACATTTTCAAGTGTTTTCTTCTTACTGGTTAGAAACAAATTTGGGGTAGTCTCCTTTACTGGTCTTTATAAAAAATAGCTGTCACCATCTGGTGATACTGCCTTAGGACACATGGTTATAGTGTGTGACCCCAAGGTCTTTTTTGAAGTTCTCCTTTTCTCTAACCCCATGTAGCTTCAGAGGCAGAAACTGTGAGGGCTCCATACGCTGCGTCTCGTAGTGCAGGAAAGTAAAGCTGATGCTACAACTTAAAATTGAGTAAAGAAGGAAACTGAGCTCAGACTGGGATTTCCCAGACACCTCCTAGTTCAAAATTCAGTGCGAACAGGCACTTGAGGGCTTTACTCGCGTCACCTACAGGAACGGGCTTGGAAAGGCGAAGGCCTTCGTGAAGACGAGGCGGGTGGCCTGCAGCGCTGCGCTCTGAGCAGCCCCCAGGTCGGGCGCCGCTGGGGTACGCGGTCCCGGGGCGCAGAGCCCCGCTCCGCCGGGGGCCCGAGAGGGGCAGCGCGGGGGGCCGGGCGCCTCGGGGAGCCCCCCGCAGCCCCTCCGCCGGCAGGCGGGAGGGGAAAAAATCGATCCCTCGCCAGCACGGCGCTTCCCCCCCTTTTTTCGTTGTCCGCCCCGCTATTTGGTGGCTGTTTCTCCGGGCCCGGCGTTC
>NW_020451093.1:824532-882869 GCF_003343035.1 Apteryx rowi | reverse complement strand
CTGCGGCGCTCCGCCGGCGCGGGGATGCGCCGCCGCCGCCGCCTCGCTGCAAGCGTGCGGGCCGCGGTCCCGCAGTTTTCCCCAACTCGTGGCACCAAGGGCCTGGCTGCTAGTAAATAAGACTGCCCGAAAGACTCGTGTCCCCCCGACTCGGGTTGCTTTTGAAACGACAGGGAATGTAAAGGGTGGATAACTAGGAAGCGGCCGAACTTGCCTTCCCAGCAGCGCAGAGCCGAAGTTTTCATTACCAGGCTGCTGTATCTGTTGCTCCGGGGCGGTAGCGCTAATGCATTAGGAAGGATCGTGCGCGCTCCCATGTGAAATCGCTGCTCACTAACCTGTGACACCAGCTGGTGACTTCTGGTGCTGCAGAGCTGGAAATGGTGGGAGGGAGCCGGGTGCCGGGAGCAGCGTGCAAGTGCCCGAGCAGCGGAGCTGACCTTCGCGCCGCGGCGGTGCGGCCCGCGGCGCCTCGGAGCCCGCAGGCGCCCGAAAATGGGCTGACCCCAGTGTTATTTCTGAGATTGCGTTTTCTGCACGTTGTCAAGACTCGCGCTTTTCTGCTTTGAATTCTGATATTCTGAGTGGGCGCTTTCAGAACCCAGACAGCTGTATTCCATATTTTCATTGTCCGCTCTACTAATTTACAGAGCTTAATTTTCCTCTGATGCACTGATACGGGGTGAAAATGTTAACAGTAAAAGCTGCTGTGCACAGTTGTGTTTTAAATAGTCCACATCCAAGTATCCAGTCCTACATGCACACCCAGGCTTGCCATTAAGCTTGTGGGTAGTCCTTATGGTATCAGTGAAACTATTCATTTAAACAGATTCAAGTATGTGTGCTTTTTGCTGAGAAGTATATGCACTATGACAAATTTCCATGTAATATTGAAAAAAAATGTTACATTTGAGTTTGAGGAGCCTTATAATATCTTGAATAAATTAACTGCATGACTTATCTAAAAAAGAAAGATGGTTAACTTCCATCAGTACTTAAATTTTATGCAAATAGTAGAATTTGTGGAAAAGTCAAGATCGCTTTAAACAATCCGAAGTTTGCAGAGCTCATGAATTTCAGTAACCTTGTTTTGCTTTAGAGGGTTACTGCTTTTAGACATTAAAAAAAGTAGTTGAACTTAACCAATCTTTATTTCTTTATTTTGTTTCAGACATTCTGAATTGCCAGAATGGCTTTTACTTGTTGTAGCTGGAATTGTTTTTCAAAACAGGATTATTGTGTACCAAAATTTACTGGGTTTGACTGCTCTTTTAGGTCATAATGAAGAACAGTAGTAGTTTCTCCATTTAAAATACTCTAAAGATTAGGAATTTACCCTAAATATAGGAATATTATTATCATAGTGCCCTAGATTTCTCCATCTCTCTCAGCTGTGAATGGAAACACCACTCTGCTCTCTATTGTGCCTGTTTGCATGAAGTGTAAATGTTAAGTCCCATATGTTTGCATCAGATTTTTCCAGATCAAGTCTGGTTTTCCTAGTCAATAAAAGTTGGTTCGATATCAACTTTTACTACCGTCATAGACGCTGGGAATGTCATTTTATGYAGCGTATAATGGCTTCACATATGAAATCTGTTCTTAACAGATGCCAGCTCTTTTTGTAGCTTTAAGTGATACTAATAAGGACGCAGGCCCGAATCCTTCAWGAGCTTCGTACAAGGTCAGGCTGACGCTGGCGTGGACCTCTACGAATACAGCGGCCCGCTCGTAGGCGCTCGCCTGTCTTGGGTAACGCGGTGGCCGAGATCCGCGCGCCACAGCTCAGCCCAAGGGAGGACTGGCACCCAGGTGCTCTGAGGCCAGGTTTGCCCTGGAGACTTGTGTTAGCACAGCAGTGTGATATTGAGGGTTAGAAGGTTTTTGGTGGCTTTCTGTGGTTGCAGTTGCATAGTCTGAGCCRGCTGCAGCTCTGACGGACGTTGTGGTGGGCAAGGGAGGACAAACAACCAGGGGATCATCCGTGTTCACTTCAGTTTTGTGTATCCTGTAGCACTGTGACTGGCTCGACAACATGGAAAACATCAAGAAATCCATCTTTGTTAGTGTGCTTTTGCTTAACGTTTTGTTTTGCTTGGCAAACTTGTATGAACTTGTAGTGTCAAAAGCACTTTTTTTTTTAAACATCTCCCCCCACCCCCAAAATTCAGTAAGGTGCGTCTGCGCTCAGAGGGTTTCCTGGGGTAGCAGGAGCAGCAAATCTTTTCTGATACAGAAGCGGTTGGGCTTGGGGTGAGCCCCACAGGAAGTCTAAGAAGGAGCAAGGAATTACACCCGGATTTTTCAAATCTCTCTTTTGCTATTTTCAGTCAAAGTCCGCTTTTACAAATACTCTTGCGAATAGGCATGCTGAATGCATTTGCAGCAAATTTATAGGCTTGGGACCTGGGCTGTAATTTCAAATTACAGCAGGCTAATACRGGGACTCTCCACTTAAATAAAAGCTTGGATCGACTGACTGAAGCATCCGTAGCCATCAGCTTATAAATAAATTGGATACAACTTCATATCCAACACTTCCCTTGATGGTATTTTTAAATCAGCCTTCCCCTGGGCCAAGGCATCTAATAACAACTTCCATTAACAGTGCTATTGATGTTTCAGTGATTGGTTTGATAAATTAGCCAGATTTATTCTCAACTCCCTGCTAAATGATGACTCATATTTATTGCTAAAATTACAGTTTTATGTTCAGATGATATATCTATAGAGAAGAAAATAGCTGTAAATTACTTGTATTTCTCCTCATTTCTGGAAAGCTCTATCAAAAYGCTCAGAATTCTGTTGCTTGAAAACTTGTATTAGAAGTTAATGTAGCTCCCTCAGTTACTCTTAGATAATATAAAAAATGGTGTTTTTCATTTTTACTGTTTAAGAACTGTCCCAGGGACTTGGACGATAATGTTTTGGGATCGTTTTAAAAAGGCACAACCATTCAGTAGTCAGTGGGCACAACAAATCTGAAAAATATAATGTACCTGTATGACTCGCTGCCTGATAAATGTTGCTGTCTTTGCAGATGAAAAACTAAGATAATTCCTTTAGGTATTACCTTTGTGAGGCTTCAGTCTGTTTACAAAAAACCAGATGATCTACACCACCTGGTGCTGCTTGCTGTTCTTTGTGTGTGTAGAAGACAGACCTTTGAAATTTATAATCATCCTCTCCTGAGCCTCTCTTATTTTTGCAACTTAAGGACTTTTTAAAATCGATTTTAAAATACAAAACCCAGAATTTTTCTTTACTGTGTGCCATTTAGAACCAAGTATGTTATTCTGCTTGAAAAAAACAGGTAAGCAAATGTGAAATGAGGTTGCATTGTGTTGCACTAAATAGGGAAATTATTATTTGGTTAGAATTTCAATTATATGTTCAGTATACATACAGGTAGAACTGCCTGCTGTTCATTTCAATAGGGGGGTGGCTGTAAAGAGTTGAATTTTCTGCTGTCTCAGGACCAGTTTCTGTAGTCACCATGCAAGAGGCATAGTCTAAAACTACATCTGAATAAAAGAGAATAATCTTTGTTTTCTTTTTTGGTGACTGAAAACTAGTTTATGTTTCAATGTCTTCCTTCATTGCATTACTTCCTTTTCCCCAAATTAGACTCTTATCTTGCAATTTTTGCAGTTGTTGATGGCTGCGTCTACCTACAGCCATATTCATCGCAGTGGGGTTCCATCGAGGGAAAAGGTCTATCTGCCACCCCACCCAGCTCATTTTGAACTCGGCGGGTCAGTGAGAAGCTTGAACTCTTAATCCTCCGCTTCAAACAGTTCCAGTAACTTGAAAGGTTTGCTTAGGTAGTCAGCTCCATGTCTTAGAGACTCTTTCCATCCTCTGTGCTTGACTGTGTTCAGAGTTGGCCTCAAGATGAAATAGGAAGTGCTGTTCTAGTACGTAATCCAAAGTGATCTCACATTTTTCCTTGTTACTTAGCTAGTGGAATTTTTTACTTGTGATATTGTGGCAATGTATCAAACCTATTGATTTGCAAGGTTCARTACAAAGTCAGAAGCATCAGGTAAAAAGCCAGTAAAAGTGGAGAAAGAAAGTCATCTTATGCTCAGAATATTTTGTAAAGAGTTAACGTTTAAATCTTAGCTTTAACATTTAAATTCTGTTTCTTAGACTGTGTATGTGCCATACTGTATCCATGCTGGATCCAGAAAGAAGCATTACAGACTTGCGGTACCTGTGGGGTGTGTGGCTGGCAGCACAAGAAGCTTGCGTGAAAGTGCGTTGATAAGGGAGGTTTGGACCAGCAGTCGGGACTCGAGCTCCAGGGGACCGCGAGGAACGTGCGTAGTGTTGGCAAGCTTGCGTCGCCTTGATTCGCTTTCTCCATCCCCTGTGGCTGATTAGAGGCAGGCTGTTCATATACCTGATTGTGGCGATTACCCCGAAAGACCTAAATTTGTCTTCCATTTCATTGCGTTTCTAGTCTCCTGATCTGATTTCTGGGGAGAAGGGGCGAGTAGGATCTCATTTTTAGTGACTGAAACACTTTAATTGAGGAGCATCATTTTATATGTCATGTATAAGATCTCAGGTAGCTTGAGAGAGCACAGTCATACGAGATTTTTTTTTTTAAAGTGTCTGTGTAGCATGTGTGTGTTTATACAAGTTCAGAAGTTATGAATTTCACTTYGGAAATTCACTTACCTAATGCAAAAAGACTTGACAAAGAACTTTCCAAGACTCGCTCCACCCTCTGCCCCAGCAACTTTTAAAGGAGCAAAACTGAAGAAGTCTCTTTCAATGCACCTAGAATAAGGTGCTAATGAGCCTGTCCTCTTACTGCCTGTACTCTCCCCTTGCAGTACGCAAGCCTTTACTCAGGTTAGTCGTGTTTTGCATTCAAAACAACATGCGGGAATCTCCTGTGCAACATGATACAGCACCTGATTTTCAGTGTTTAGTCTGCCACTTCTTTGCAGGTGGGATTAATGGGATAACTTAATGCAATAATTCAAAAACTCTGAACCAGCACATCTTTTCTGTCCATTCTGTCTTGAAGTAAATTTCGGTCACGTCATAAGTGACAYGGTAGCCGCAGATATTTGAACATACATATTTTATTAGTTATTTTAAAACATGATTGGTACATTTCTTCCYAGTGTCTTCCAACTGAAGGTATTGCTTAGGGTAAGCTATTCCGATAATTAACAGGAGCCAAGAACTCTTTAAGCAAACTGAATTGGTGTTTGGTATATTCTAGAGTCCGGAAGTCATCATCTTGGCATTTTTCTCTTAAGGCGTTCAGGGACTTACATGCATGTGTTACAAATGTGAACACAAACTTCTCATAGTGCTAATAAGGATGAATGTAATCCCCAAACAAGTATCTGAGTTGTGTTKTATTTTATTTTATTTTATTTTTTTTTATTAATAGAGCTGTGAAGTGTGCAGGTGCCTCACCTGTGAAAAATCTCTTGGGCGCAAATGGCTGTAGCAGGTCCTACTTCGTGTTGCTCAGTGGCATACTTTAATATTGAACCGGGAGACATAGGCAAGTAGCTGCAGTCACGTCTGCTGCCACGAATGCCGGTATTCTGCCAGCAGGTAGCTCTAATTTGTTGATGCCGTCTTCCTAACTTATAAGACCTCTGCTGTTTCCCAAGTCCATGCATTAGCCATGAAATCTAAGCTGTCTCAAACTCTGTACCTTTCCGCTTTAATCATACACTTCTTTTATGCTCCACTCAGCTGCATCGAATAATGTTCATGAATATATGATAGTAAAAAGAACAATGCTGATGGTGACTGATGATGATAAATTACTGTATTTATCCATTAGGAAGGACATTGGATGACCTACAGATCTGAGGCTGAAGTTTAAAAGACCTTTCCTAATCGTTCTCCACACTGCTGGGAACAGTCACATAARCGATTATGTGTTATTTGTGTAGAGATGCTGTAAATAGTTTGGAACGATTCTAAACCAAGATAAAAGCGCTCTGAGGCTTTGAGGATGTTGTCTAAGAAAATCAATTAGGAAGTATTAAACAATGTGATAATTTAAAGAAAATGAAGATCCTTTAAAGGCTTTTKGGGGGTTATTTTAGCCTGCCTGGGGCAGTATTTGCAATTTCCATTCCTTCAGGGGAGAAAAAAAGTGTTTTGTAGCTTTCCAGAAAGCAAACTGGGCAAAAATTAGGTCCTTCTGGAAATAAGGAGAGAATTGCAAATGCTGGTGGGGAAACCATTCAACTTGTTTGAAATGCTGAGTGGGTGCAAGAAACAATATCAGGCAGATGCTGCCAATACAGCTGTGCATTCAGTCCAGGTGCTTGTTCTTTCTGCTCCTGACCATACGTCCTATTCAGAGACTGACTAGTGCATCTAATATATGTTAGAGAAGTCTTTCAGAGTAAGGATTTGAGCTTAAGTGCAATTAATGAGGAGTAATGATTTGCTGCAGTTCTAAATTTTATGGAAGAGCTATTTAAATTGTATGGTCAAACCAAAGTTCTAAATACAAAATGGCTCTAAGAATTAGGTGGCTTTAATAACAAAAAGCTTGGYTCAAGAATATCTTCTTGGTAGTTCCTGCTGGAAATCTCCTTTGAGGAATTCCTACTCTGTAATATCCCACTGTGAATAGCARCCCAACAAAAATCCTACTGGCATGTTTAGTCAAGGGCCTGCTTGTTCTAGGGCAGAGATGATTGTATTGGGTAATTAGATGCCGTCAAGCATAAATATAAATTTAAATCTGCTCAAGCCCACAAAGTCAAAGACTTTGAAWTGAGGGGATAGCTATGCAAGGAAATTAGTTGCAAAAGGCTCCGGTTTCATCTTTAGTTCAAAACTTTATTGTGTATATATTACCTTTGAGCCCCTGAGGTGGCTGAAAATATTTCTGTATCATAGCCTATTCCTAATGCCCTTATTTACACGAATCTTCCCAATAAAGTCGGTGGGATTACTGACATGTATAATGGCTACAGGACTAATCATATAATTTGCACCATAATCATCTTCTATSTTGGGCCGGGGGGGAAGAGTCCTTTAGGATGTGGTAAGATGGCTCGAGCTGCAGTACTCAAACTGTGTGAATGGCAGCTATCGAACTTTTGTCACTGGCATTCTCCAAAGTGTTTGGTAGTAAATGTTCGGTGGTGTGTCACGTTTTCAAACGTGGGAGAGCGGARTTGTAGTGCTGGTGGTGTGAGCCAGACGCTGAGAAGTTGACTGAAGTCCACTGTCAATTTATGCAAGTKGTTTGCTYGCTCRTTATGAGCAAGGACCTATATATAGTTTTATACATATTCTTGTATTTCTTGCAGGGTCCCTGCATGAAATTCTGTACCGAAGAGAGGATTTGTACCTTTTTGTGTCCTGTCACTGTGGGTAGAAAAGGAGCCAGATGCTGTAGTCTTCAGGAGCAGTATTAAGACCCTATGTTTCTGATTTCATTATGGCATAACTAGCAAAGACTGGAGGAAGGAGCACAAAGTCTCGGTGTTTCAGAGGATAAAAGCTGATCTGGCTGGATTCATAAAGTCTCTTTTTGTTGGTGACCCTCTGGATCTCATCCCTAGCTATTTTCTTTTCTCCCGCTCTACTCTCTTTTTAGACATGTTATCTGATTCTGTAAAATGATGTATTCTGCATGAGCAGTTCTCCAGGCTGCCTCAGTACTTTCTGTCTTCAGTTTTCTTATGTCTCCAGGTGATTCTCTCATGTGTAGTACTGTTTTTCCCAGCTCCCTGCCTTTAATCTTCTATACATAAAGTTTTCCTARCGTTTTTCTTGCAGCAGCCCTTCTGCCTTTCTTTACCAATGTCATATTCCTCCTTGTAAGCTRAGCAAAATCTTTGTGATCTTTGTCTCCTTATTCTTCTTCCCTCGGCTCTAATCATTTGGAGGTTGTTGTCTCATTTGCTTAAGTGTCATGCTGTCTTTCATCAACAGTATAAAGGGAATCTCAGAACAGAGGACAGTAAAATACATAATGAATGTATGTGTTTTGATACTTCCATTGTAATTCAGTGATTTCATTATGTACTGAGAAGTGGTTGGGTTTGAGGGCATAGAAAAGAATACGCTCATGGTAAGTAGCAGCGTCGTCGTGATCCTCTGTCTCAACTTCCAGAATTGTTTTTAGCCATAGCAATGGAAGACAGGGATTTATCCATAGTAATACACATTATAATGCTGTGAGAGCCTGTGTGAATAGTTCTAAAAAGTGATTTCCTGCCCCACGTGATCTGAGAAGACAGGTCCCTGCCTCCAGTTAGTGGTAAGATCAGACAGTTGCTTTGTCTTTTTCTGTGAGGCTGAACAATGGAAGTTGAATAATTTAGTTTCTTTTCAGTTGTAGTTAGTTTTATTTCCTGGTTCACAGTGTTGGTATTCCAAAAACTTGAAGCCAATGTTTAAAACATTAGTTTCTGTTAAAATAACTTGGTGCTTTAATTTCCCCTCCCATAACATGAATGTATATTAAGCTTGTAGTTTAAAATGTGCACTGGTCAGCRAATGAAAATGGAATAATCCTAGTGCAAAATATATTGACATATCAGAGGAAATGTGATTTCTTCTTATTTCTGGACTCTGCCGTAGTTACTCTTGTAAACATAAACAGATAGTAGCAGCATGTTTTGGCTTTCATGGTAGGGGTGTCATCTTCCTGCAAGGAGCTGGGGAGAGATTTCTTCTCTTCTTCTGGTGTATTTAGCTGTTGAATAAAAGCCCCCTGCTTACTCGAGAAAAGCGGAGGCCGAAGGAGCAAAGGCTTAGCGTGCTAATTCTGCGAGCAGCGCTGTCTTGTGTGTCGTCTCCGGGTGTATCCTGTTACTTGATTTACGTCCTTGTACGCTAAACCCAGGAACCTGCTGTAGCCATCTCCTGTGGTGCAACACCCACGGTGAGGTGACGGACACTGCCTGAAAGCAAGCAGCACGTGCAGGGCTGTATATCGCGTCGACACGGGGATATATTCAGTGCGTTAAGAAAAAGTAAGCTTCTTAACTGGAAATGTTTTCCTGAGGTCTCTTTGCCTCCGTGGCTGCTGCCGCCTGCCTGCATTTCCTTCCCTTGGGGCTGGGCTACCCAGCCTAGCAGGTGTGCAGCCCCKGCTCTGTCTTTTTTCTCTAAAAACCAAACACCAAGCCAACCAAAGTGCTCCGAAAGCAGCTTTCAGAATCTCCCGTTTGCCCTTTCCTTCATTCAGGTTGTACTTTATTAAATGCGTTATTCACATCTAGGAAACTCTCAGTTACCGTCTGCATGAATCTCGTGGCACTGCTGAGCAGGTAAACTCGCCTCCCTAAGCTGTTAGCTGGGCAAGGGCCCTGCCAGCTTCGCTTCAGCTGAGCTCGGCGCGGCCGGCCTGAGCGGACTGGCTGCCGCTCTTTGACCAAGATGGAATGGTGCCTCAGTACGGGACTTCTTCTTTTCCGTGTAAAAAGGTGGAAGAGTTCCTGCCAAARTAAAGTGTTGCAAGTGTTAAGTAAATAGATGTCCTTACCTGCTGCTGTTAGTATCTTTTAAGCTACTGTGCCTTGAAAACTTAATTGCTTTGCTCTTAATTGCTTTGTGTCAGGCTTTTTCCTCCCGCCTGCCCTGCCGTGGGACCTGCCTTCAGTGCAGGGGAGACGCTGAATGCGTTTGCCCGTGTGCTCACCTCCGCGGAAGGGAATCCTGCCCCAGAAATAACGTAGGCTGAACACTTGCATGCAGGCGTGCCCTGTGGGGTTCCTCTGGTCTGAGGCACATGTCAGTCTGCCAGTGCAATAATTTTTGGGTAAGCCCATGGCAGCATTTTAGTTTGGRTCACAAGCATACCTCTGAACCAGATCTTCTGACCGTAGTTATATAGCTTTGGTTGGCATCTCACAGCATGAGAGGTCCTTAACACGAAGGGTTTCTCTCTCCAGTTCTGCTCCTCGCTCTTTGCCAGTATACGCATAGCTCAAACACACATGGAAGGTGATCATGAGTGCGTATATTTAAAAGCAATTGTATGCTTTGGTTTTGTTTGCTTTTGGTTTTTGTGCAAGGCACAATTGCCTTCTGAGACTTTTTTTTTTTAATTGCAACACTGGATTTTTTTTTTTCTTACATGTTTAGACATACTTGATCGCTRTCTTTCACACATAACAATGTTTGTTGCCTCCCCAATTAAGATGGAAATACACTGTCAGGACTGAATGGGGTGCAGGTGGTGGAAGAGTCTCAATTTCTCTAGGGAGATACTCAGCAGCTCAGAGTCTGCAACTAAAAGAGAGCAAAAATAGACACAAAGACAAGAAAACACATATAAATCTTGCGGGAGGTTTTAAAATTGAATATACATTTATAGCTCATATGACATTATGTAACCGAGTTTTTGTTTGCTCTTTTGGCATGAAAGTTAATAGTGGTGAGGGGGCATACAGGGTTTTCCATGGTGGGTAYGTACGTGGAGGTGTTTGAAAGAGTACTGCTGTCCTGAAAGACGAAGAGGATCAGGCAACTGGAAGTTAAAAACTTGTTCTCTTCTTGTCTTGTTGCCAAATTTTTGTGCAACTTGGTTAAGGTTTTGAAGGCTGTAATTTCAAATGTGCCTGCAGATTTTGAGGTGTGTTGTTATCCTGGAAATTTGAAATGTTAGAATAGCCTGGATTGGGCACGTTCCTCCCCCCCCCCCAAAAAAAAGTAATRCATTCAAGATTAGTTAATATTTGTCGTTTTTTAAGCGGTGTTATCCGACAGCAAAATAGAGCAGATCTCTCRCAGCCAGAAGTGATGTGAACCTGAACTAGTCGATATTTATGTAATCATTTGAGAACTATCCAAATACTTCGCCATAGCAGCGCACTGGCGATCCGGAAGCGTTGCAGAACGGTCGCGTTATCAGCAGCTTGTTCCGGGGCTCTGGGTTCTGCCGCGAAACATCTGGGCAGCATTAAATCTGGTGATGGCAGCGGCTGCCGGAAAGGCCCCGGTACCGCTGCTGAGGCGGTGCTCCCCGCCGAGGGACTACGGCACAGTGCCGTAATACCCGCTTTCAAAACCGTACATGCGGCAGATCCTGGCAATGCCACATGCAAGACTATCACTGATTTCCGGAAAGATTGCTTCTGTGCGTGAAGTTTCCCACGAGAAAATTTGGGAAGCTGAGTCTTAGAAAAAGACCACATTAAAAATACAGCGATGGGAATGAAAATTAATTTAATCTGTTTTTCCTGTACTATGCATTCTCTATCCATTACTCTGGGAAAATACTCTTAAACTGTAAATAATGAGAGTATTTTTGAACTTATTTCCGAGTGGGTAAACATTCTTTTCTAAAATGTCAGCTAGGCAAGTGCAATGCTAACTTTTGCTTTAAAGCAAAATATGAATATAAAGCAAGATAAGATCCAGCGTATCTTTCAGTGATTAGCTGTRAAGTGGTTAATATGGCTAACTTTGAGGCATTTTTTGGTGAATAACTCTGTGTTTTTGAGCAGAACTAGTATTCCCTGTTTGCCTGGCCCCGGCAGAGGAGGGCTGTACGTTCGTGGTCCGATTTCGCTGATGGCAGAAGCCCGCGAGACTTGGCCAAGCAGCACGGAGTCCAAGCCGCTCGCCTGTTTTTCAGCAGCCTGCAGCCGCTGAGGACCCCGTCCTAAGGGTGCTTGCGTACCGGTGCGTCTTTCCGGCACTTGAAGGAATTTGTAGCGCTTCCGGGCTGGAGGAAGCGGTGAGTCTGCTGGTTTCAAGGCAAATAGCTACGGAGGGAGACGCCTGCGGCGGAGCGGAGGTTTGTGGTGGCACGGTGTTTTACAGCACAGTGAAGGTATAGTTGGGTGAAATATATTTTAACAGCGTATTCGGTATTTGGTACTTGATGCTAATGTAGTTGCTGAAACAGTAATAAAATAAGGGACTCGCCGTAGGAGGACAGTGGAGAACTTCTGCTATGTTAATAACTGAGGGAGATACTGGCTCTCAGCAAGAAGAAAGAGACCCAGAAAACTTTCACACAAGTACCCAAAGGGCTGAGTGACGTTTAGGCTGCTTATTCTAACCCAGGTGTATTTTGGAGTAGCAGAGAAATTCAAGCAAACTGGGAGACCCTGGAGGCGATTCATCCAGGAGAAACTAGCCGGTTCATCTGGCATCAAAGTCCCGGGTGAGGTAATGAAGAGCTCGACTGATGGTGGAGGGAAGCTTGGCTAACATCGGTTTATGGAAAATAAATTGTATCGCACATTCTTTGGTATACAAGCGTGATTCTAATTACTGGATAGAAGTAATAAACAGTTGAAAGTTCACTCTGCTCAGTGCTGGCTGAGTTTCTGCATGATTAAAAAAGCAGTGTAAACCTCCTGCTTGTGTTGTGAAGGTTGACTTTTTTTTTTTTTCCTCTAAAAGATAAATGCAGGCAATAGGACTGCAAAGAACTTTAGTTGAATTATTTATTTCTATACCTATGGAGAGGGCAGGTTGGGAGACTCAGATGAATGTGCAGACAACTAGAAAATGACTGGAGGTTGTTATCAGACATGGCTCGAGTTGTCTAGTTAACTACGGGGGCTTTCCGTTAAAAGCCAGGAGTCCAGCCCAGACACCGGCTAAACCTTGTGCTGGTCAGAGCTCGGTGGAAGCAAGGGATACAAATAGGAGTGATGGATGAAGTTGCAATCCCTCATGTGGAGCAGTTGAGGTAGGAAACAGGTATGTGATAAGAACTGTCTTTCGGGTCCTGGTCTAGGTTATGTTCTGATCTCCCATCTTGCAGAAATGATAAGAACAACCAGTAGCTACCTCCAGAAAAAAATAAATGTGAACTAAGGAACACATTTTTTTTAAGTGAAAAAATTTAGCCCTTGCCAAAGTAAGTTTTGAACTCTCCACCTTTCAATGTATTTGAACAAAGAAAGGTTTCCAGAAATATTCCCAAGCAAAGATTACTGGCCTCAGGACAGAGATGTCTGAATTCAATTTAATGGCTTGCAATCTGCGGGAGACTAGATGATGGTGGCCCCTTTTGATGCCTTGGTGAATCTGTGAATGATTAGTGCTTTTACCATTGTTGATAGCTGATACAAACAAGCCTGTAGGAGGAAAAAAAATACCTTCCTTACCAATCATCTCTCTTTCTTTTTTTCCTTCTGCTGCTTGACAATGAAAGAAAGTTCCTTTTTCTCTTTCTATATCCTATTGTAAATCTTTCTCATAATAGCAAAATAATAATAGGCTATTTTCTATTTGATCTAAAGAGAATAACTTCTGAAAAAATACAGTTTTAAATATGAAATGGTACTTTTGGGAAAGTTTGCATGCGGCATTTTTGCAAAACTTTATATGTATTTACTCTGGGGTCTGAACACTGCAGCTGAGACTATAAAAAGGATTTCGAAGTCTGTATTTTGGCTGCAGGTGGTTAGTATCATCCATGACCTGGTATTAACTCTGGTTCTAGAACTCCAATCTGGTTGTCAGTACTATGCAAGCTGCTTATTTTTTTTCTCTCTGACCGCTCAAGAATTTTAATTACACCAGGTCTCACTTACTATATACATGCTGAGGAAATTGCTTCTTGCACATGCAACTGCAACGCAAGAGACTGAATATGTATGTTCCTTGTAAATATGCACAATGATGGTTCAATTAAAGCAGGCCCGAAAATGTGGTAACACTTGTTTGTTGCTTTAGCAGATACGGGTTTGGCCAAGCAGATGAGTAATGTCCAGCTCGGTCTAGTGGAGGGACTCTTTCTGTTGAGCGTATCAGTTAGTTGCTATATCGGGGAGGTATTTTCCTCCCAACAAGACAGTTCTGCTTACTCCTGGTATACTGGAACTTGATTTTGAGACCAAGTCAAGTCGGAAACGTTTGCCACATTGTTCCTATCTTCCAGACACCGCACAAAAGGTGCGGACAAATTCTGTACTTAGAAATATTTGTAGAAGGAGTGTTTATTCATTGAAAATAACTATTTCTATGAAGGCTATTAGATTTAGCTGATAGATTACTGGGAGGATTTTGCCCTTAAGGACTTTCTTGAGGTTCTTGATATAGAGAAAACCATGCTTTGAGATTAAATTATTCAGCAAGTGTTTTTTGAAGTAATTAAAGCTTCTAGCATTTAATCTTTTATGTATGTAGATTAGAAATGAAGGCTGATTAAATCACGACAAAGGGAAGTTTATTCACAAACAGACGGTAATGTCTCTTCTGTGACTGGTGGAGCACTGTTGAGCCTACTTTATTATGTGGAATATTGAATCTGTTATATTAGTGCAGTTTTTCCTATGTGACTGCATGGTTAAAATGTGGGTGGTAGAGTTTGATGCAGTAAGGTTCTGGCTTTAAGTGGTGCAGAGTGCTGCTTCTTCTGTCAAGTATCTGATTTGTGGACAATTTTTCAGCTTGTGGTTTTGAAATGGCCGGATAAGGCTTAGAAAACTCAACAAAATCAAGTAGTGGGTCAAGTAGTTATTTTCCTGTTGGAAAGTAATAGGCATGCCAGTATACCATGTAGTAACAGCAGGTTTTACAGCATGGTGCCGAACAGTAGGAATGTGAAAAATACATTACATAAATTATCTGTGCATGACTTTCTGTGGCTTTCTGGGCTATAGGAACTCGCTCTATCTTCTTCCTCCTTTTTTTTTTTTTTTCCCAGTTACTTTAGAGTTTCAGCGTGTAAATTCTTTTAGCCCTTTAAACTTTCTGCTTGGCTATCTTCTCTGGATTGAGTATCTCGTTATTTGAATACGTATACCTGCTCTTCAGAATAGTCAGTAGTTGTCCTTGAATTCTAGCAGAAAATAAAGATTCGTTGCTGCACGTGCCAGAGAGTGTGAAGTGCACACTTGCATGCACACTGCTGTACAGTGACGCAGGGAGGAACAGAGGTGTTTTCATACCAGACGAAAATAGTTCCCTAAGATGTTTCATGGAAACACTTTCATTCTTTATCCTACAAATAGGAGGGCATTCTGCCCTCTGCCCATGATTATCCTCATACTCTGTGGCATCCTCTGTGGCGTACTTAGCAGATATTGCTTGGAGAAGATATGATTCCTCCTCAGCTTCACTCTTTTATCAACATCCATGTAGGTATTGTGCATTTCCTAATCATTTCTGCAAAAGGCAAAGTCGCCAGAGAGTGCTGCCACGTAAATTTATGCAAAGTTTGGAATATGTGATGTATCATTCCAGGCTAGAAGTAAGAGCCCTAATTGTTGAAAAGACGTATGAAGAGTGTAAATCCTTAAAAATTCATGGACATTTGTTGGAATTTCAAGCTATATAAAATAAACTAGCGAGCTCTGGGAAATATCTTGAGGGAAAGACGTTGAAGGAATCTTCATCAATTTCAGCAAGTCCTATAGAAAACACATAATAGTTGTTCCTTAAACAGCTAACATTTCTCATTTTCTTTCCACTGGAATGGACAATTCCAGGTGATATTAATAGATTCTTCTGCAGGGGAAAAGACTCTGGCTTTTGAATGGTTTTGTTCTCACTTGCAAAAAGATTTTTTGATCAGTGTACATTGAAGAAGAGGAGGTTAGGGATGGGGAAAATCTTTTCATGGTATGAAGGTATTTTCCATATTAACTCTCTTGCAAATCCTGCTTGATGAGCCAGCAGCAGCACCCCAGAATGTATTCTGATTTTTTTTTTCCTCTTTTTACTGTGTGCCGTATTTCATGGCTATTYCTGTCCCTGCTACTGTTTGTGCTACCAAAAAATCCTCTACCCATTAGCATTTGAGCCCTTCCTTCGTTTAGGGATTAAGTTTTCCGTATTTTATATTTGGAAAATATATCTGCTTTCTGATCATGTTACAATCCTCTTCTGAGACTCAGAGGTGTCTACATCTCACCTTGAAGTATTTGAAAACAACTCCCTGTTATGAAGATTTAAGATCACTTGGGAAAAATCAGAAGTTAGTCGGCTTTTAAGATATTGCCCAAAGACATTGCATTCTGGATGCAGTGTTCTCTGATACCAGTGAAGCTTGAAATTTAAGACTCTCCAGAAGTTCATCTCAAGTATAAAACTTCTGAGGAAAAGCAGAATTTGGAGGCTGCCCTGAGGTTAATCTGGGTGAGGGTGAGTTGTTCTCGCTGATAAAAGCACACTGATTTATGGATCTCTGAACCACGGCCTTTGGTACAGGTGCACACAGCTCAGGATCTGTCCAAGTTGCTGAAATACCCCATCCTTCCTGCTGAGGAATGAAAGATTTCATACAAGTTTGTAGGACCTTTCATTGCTTCTCTTCAAAGCAGCCGTTGATTTTTTTTGAAGGCTCCGTTCTTCAAATATATGGCACCTAAGACTGTATTTCTGAAGTTTTGTACATCCACAATTCCAGTTTAATGCTGAGAAAACAGATGGTTGCTCAGCATTTCTGAAAGTTCATTCATATTGTGACCGGGCTTCAATCCTCATCCAAGATCGGACTGCTGTACTAACATCAAGAGAAGCAAAAACACTTTTCTGGAATCTAAATAGTTAAGATAAGTAACAGGTGGATGAAAGATCATACTATTATCTTCATGTGCCACTTTTCACTTCAGTTTTTCTGAAATGGAGGTGAGTCACTGTGGTACGACAACCCTGCTGGTAGTTCGGTCGGCTCTCCCTGAAATGGGGGCACCGTCTTTTCATACAGAGGCAAAGTAGGGAGCGAAAAGTGTTTCATTCATGTGAAAAAAAAAATCAGCAGATAAGATTTAAAAAAAAAAGGTACTACAGAAATAGAATATTTGCAAACAATCACAACAGTGGAAAAAGAGTCAGTATATTTCTGTATTAGAAAAGTAGTAACTGCAAGATAATCAGTGTGGTTTAGCTGAAAACCTTTAACAAAAAATTTAGGTTTGTTTTCATGGTGACCTTTCTTGCTCAAGGATTCTTGGTGAATATTAAAAATGTTCTGCATGCAACAAATTCCCTTAAATAGATATCTCTAGCATACCAGGTGGTGGTAACTCAATGTACTGCAATCGCTGTTATAATTATTTGTATATACTGACTAAGTTTGCTCATTTTGCCTGGAAGCAGAGTGAATAGTCAGTTGTGAAGGGAAGAAAATACTGTTTGTACCTACCACCAGAACTTGGTGGCTGAGGAACCGAAAAATTAAGTTGGGAACAGTAGAGGGACCAAGGCACCCTCCACCCGCAAGGGGTATTTTGAACCGATGAGAAATTCCTGCTGTTTGGGCCCTACTAAGCGTTCAGCTGTTGCCTGGTCGTGCTCTCTCTGATTGCCGAGAAACCTGTTTTGGGGGCCTGAGGGTGAGCAGCCGAATCCAGAGGCTGCGAAGAGAGCGAGCCTCTGGAAACAGTAATTGAGAGAGAAAGCAGTTATCATTTCTGAAAATGACTGTGAGTCAAGCGGTCCCATTTCACAGCTGTAATACTGACTTTCTCTCATCCTTTAAGGTTATGCRCCTCATCAGTACTTTCAGAGAGTCAGAGGGACCTCTGAAAGAGTGTTGTTCATCCTGGGTTTTATTGTTTTACCGCTGACCAAGACTAGTTTTTTTTATGCGCTGATTTCTGAAACCTAGCACGCATAAAGGCTGTTGTCTGCCCTTCTCCTCCTGAGTTTTTTTTTTTCCTTTCCAAATACACTTAGGTCCCTGGAGGATGTTGTGGCACTTACAGTTGAGTTGACCACCAAGTCATTTGTGACATTAAACCAAGGTGTAATTGGGTATAATGATACCTGCATCCCAGGACAGTATACGTTTTGGATAGTTAACGTTTGTGAAACAGTTTGAGATGTTACGTTGATAGGTGCTTTGAAAATGCAAAATGTTATTATTACTCCCCAAAACACAAGGCTTCCCACTAGAAGTGCTCATAAACATGTTACTGTTACTGTTGAGATTTACTTAAGTCTTCGTCTTGGGATCTGTGCTGTGTAAATTCAGTTGGAGATTTTATTGATATTTTTCTTAGAAATTAATGAAGCTACAAGTAGCCCTGCTGCTCAGAGAATGGTCTTATTCTAATTCATCGCGCTGAGGCTTTGAAGAAGCCAGCCTTGCAGAAGTTTCTTCCTTTTTGCAAGATATTGAACTGGTAAAGATGGATGTGGTCCGTAGTAACCCTTTACTCTAAGCAGTATAGCTTACAATAAATAATCCTTTACTCTAAGCAATAACTGTTCTCTTCAGCAATATAACTGGTCTTGAGAGGGACAAGGGAAGAGCGAGTAAAAAGCTATAATCCAGCCAGCAAATCCCTGAACATTAAGCTAAAGCTCCAAATCCCATTTTCCTGTCTAGAAATCTTACATAATAAAAACACTAGTTGTCCTAATGTAATCTACCCCTTGCTTCCTCGTTGCTGGCCAGTGTGGGGGGCGCCTGCAGTGGTGGCCGGCACTGAGACATGATGCAAGATTGATACCCAAAAAGTCAGGATATGGCTGTGGTGTCAATGTACTGTGGCATCAACAGCGTACTGCTGGCACAGCGATTTCTCGCTCCCCTTGTTGCCGGGCGGGAATGTAATGATTTGGACACGATTTGGAGTTGCRGGTTCTCAGGTGCAGTTCCACCGTTTTTGGCTATCGGCAGATCTGAGAAGAAAGGCCCAGAGGGATTTTGCAGGCTCGTTTTGCTGGAGCGGAGTATGTCTCAGAGAGATACTCAGAAACGCTAAGCCTCAAAACATTCGGCTGAAGCCTGGAGTAGTTGAGCACCTGAAAACTCCTCTAGAGGCAGAGAAGATTACAAACCAGCAGACAGTAACCAATTTTTACGCCACTGTGACAAAGCCTTTTCAAATAATTGCTTGAAAATACAGCTTTGAAACAAGTATGTTCTATATTTCTAGTGCTATTTATCAGATGAGCATCAAGTTGTTAAAATTAATCTTCACCTACAAATTACTTTCAAACAAAACACTACCGCGCTGACTGTGTTGTTATTAATCCCTAGAGTTTACCAACCTGTGGGCATCGGAAGAAATATTGTTTTGCTTTGGGGCTCTTATGCATAGAAAATGGTACAGACTATGGGCGTCTGCTTAATTAAAGTGTAAAATTGATTCTACTTTTTAACATATTTTAATGCATAGACATTAAATGCTTTGTGGACCTTGAGCAGTTGCCTGGCTTTTGTATGTTTGAAGTACACTTAATAATCCGTATTGTAGGTTTCTGGGTTGCTTTTTGTTCTTTGGAGTTTATTTTAATTTTGATTTTTAATATAAAAGTTTGCCTTGTTACCTGACCTTCAGGCATTAGACAAAGTTCTTGAATCGGCAGAGAAGATATGACAAATTTTAGGTATTCCAACAGACCAATTCAGGTCATCTGTTTCTCACTGATAATTATAGAGGAAAGCCTGGGTGATTGCTCTCTTAAATTAGATGCTTGCGATGAAGGTGAAATGAATCTGGATCTTAGCATGCTAAAATGATTTTCAGACCGCAGTATATGCAGGTCAAATCTGAAATACGGGAACATTTTTTTGTTGTYGTTGATTGCTATTAAAAATACATTCTCAGAATCAATTTTTATAAACTTTTCCTAGACATAAAAAATAACTATGCCTGAGCTGGATTTTCTTCAGATGTTTCCATACATTTCCTTTTGAAATGGAGAGCAAACGGAAGAAACCTCAGTTCAAAGGGGAACTAGGCACCACAGTCGTAGCGCTGGTCTGCAGTGCCTTTGAACCACTGCTGCGATGGTGTAAGAATGCTGAATAAAAATCGTAGGATCTACTTCGGGTTTCATTTATGCTCCAACAGAGTTGGAGTAATTGCAGTGACTTATTAGAATTATGCCATTATTTTGGAATAGACTCAAGCTGCCGTTTCCYGAGAGAGGAAGTAGAATTGTATCAGTATGTTCTGGTGTCACAAAATGTAAACTTTATACAAAGGCAGTTGACAAAAAGATTAATGTTTTGCAATTGTGAGCAAGAAAAGGAAGCTAAAGACCTTTGTACTGTGTATTTTTAAAAACAACTAGCAAGCTGTTCAGAAAAGTGCATGTGTGGATCAGCATAAAAATTTACCTCTCCATGGAAAAGAGCCTTAGTTAAGAGTAAAAATGTCACTTTGCTTTGAGTCTTTTACTGGCCTCGTTCACGAGAACATTTTGCTGTAGTGAGGGTGGAGAACATACAGCACACACACACCTCTGCRGCTTAGTCCAAGTCCCTGGATATGCTTTGAGATCCAAAGTAAAATGTTGTGGTACAAAGATTATATTTTGTGCTACTGAGGTCTTTTTTCCTGAAATTTATAGGAATAATTTGTTCCTTATGCAGCATAGTGCAAGCTGTTGTTGAAAAATTACATGTTAACCGTCTTGTTTTATATTTTAGCTGTCACATGAGAAGAGTTGAAATCATCAGTGTAGCAATTCCTTGGCTTTAGAAGGGGAAGAAGAAGGGATTATCGTTCTCCTTGAAGCACTAGCTACAGGACAGGGTTTTTTTTCCCCAGTGCTTTCATCAGCCTCTAGTAGAAAATTCTTGTTACGTCTTGTTATGTGTGCTTTTCATTGAGGCTCCCAGCCAAGTCCGCCCTTGGGCTGGCTGAAGTCCATCAAACCCGTCTGTACAGACTGCGGTGAAATAACTGCGTGCAGAGTCCGGCCGCCCCGTGCCTTGGCAGTGGGAAGGTGAGGGAGTCTGGTAAAGCACCTGTAGTGTCGCAGGTAAGTTGGACTGGCCGGTGTAGAGCTCTGGGATTAAGTTATTTTTTGGCTTTACAAGCATTACGCATATAATTTTCCTTTCCCTCCACACTGTGTTTCCCTGTGTTTGGGCATGCTGGAGAGGCACTTGTCCTTGCTTGCTCTCATCGTGGCCTTGCTGGCGCTGGCTCAAAGTAGGTGATGAAAATTTGTTTGGAGAAATAGCGGAAGGGTGAATGTTTCTGCTACGTGGAGGTCTGTGACTGAGCAGAGATGACATGGGATAAAACCTAGCAGAGAAGATAGCTCAGATGCTGTCAACACCAGGAAGAAGTTGGGGAATGATTTCTTCTTTCCTTTAATGGRGCTTTGATCATTGCTTGGTCCTGGTTTGAGCACATCTTGAAGGCACAAGCTCTYGATATCCTTCCCACAAAAGAAGAAAAAGATTAGATGTATAGTTAGATAAGCGCTTGAAATCCGTTTTTCAGGATTTGCAGACGTATCACCCTTTTCTTAGTRCAGTGTTCTCTAATAAAGAGTGATAATAATCAAACGCTGTCTGATTTTATAAAGTTTTCTATTGTTGTTGTTGTGGCTTTTTTGAAAAATATATCTCAAAGAACTCTARATATCATCTTGTCATGCCAAAAGTCATTTTACCAGAACAGCTTTTTTTTATCTTTATATGAGATAAAGGAGATTCTGATGGAAGATATTTGCAAAAATGTACATTTAAAAAACCTTTTTCTGAGCAGTTGAGCCTGCAGAGTAGTTTCAACTGACACAGTGTGTTGTCAAGTGAGCTTCAGACCCAAGCTGTTACTCAAGTTGTTCTTGTTTCACCAACTGCTCTTTCTAAGAGTTCCCAGTTTTGTACTGCTTCCCACCTGTCCAGGTTCTGGATTAATGTGTTAAGAAAGTGAAATGCTGTAAATCTTGTCTTTGTTTTGGAAAGAAAATGTGGAAAAAAGGCCTTTTTTTTGAGGGGAAAAAAAAGCTTCCTATGTTTTGGTTCTGTTTAGTTTGCCTCTGGAAAAATTTTCATCTTCTCCRTGTATCCCTAGTATCATTTTTTTTTTCTTGAAAGTAAATAACTCTTTCCCTAATGACCAGCTATAGCATAGCACAGGGGTGGCCAGCATGCCTTCGAGCTATATATAACTGTCTTCATAAAGACAGGAGCCCTAAGATGCAGATAGTATCCCACTGAAAATTAGGATATTTGGGGAATAATTCACAGCTGCATGGCTGGGCATGAAGCTGGGTCCCATGGAAAYTCAGCAGATTCGGACTTCCAGGCCCCTGTTGCCTGCCTCGCTCCTAGCATTAGGGTTTTGGGGGTCCRGCAGTGCTCACGTCTGTGCGTGGGCAGTCGTGAGACCGAGGCATGGGCAGGGGTGGCACTTTTACTGCTGGAAGGTGGCACGTGCTGTGAAGGCCACATGTAACTAGCCCACCCCTGCTACTGTGCGTACCACAAGGTAGGAACGAATTTGGGTTCAGTAAGGACAAAATAGAAGGATTTAAGGAAAATTTATCTGAAGTAGAAAAGGAAATTGCTTAAAATAAATTAAACTTTGAATATTCAGTCTGTCCTTAATATGAAGTTCTATGGTGGATGATTTATGTTTAAATCTGTGCATACTCATGATACAAAGTTATTTGCCCAGAGTGAAATTGTCTCCCTGTCTCTCATTTGCTATCAGAAGAAGGCCTGCAGTAAGTGTGAGCACCCTCCGATACTACAGCCGAGCCCCATAGCTAAACCTGCTTTGAACAGGAGTTAAGAATAGACACTTGGAGCCTGATTCTGCTGTCATTTGCWGTCCTGCAAAAATTAGTGATGCTCATAATTTACATGTTACTGAGGCCCACTTAACGCTAAAATTTGTGCTGAGTGATAAGTTTTCCTAGTGAGAGAGAGAGAGAGTATTTGAAATCATACTGAAAGTGATGATAAACTTATTTTTAATRTCATTATATGTTTTTGGCCTGAAAKTTTTCTTCTACAAAAACTAATAGACATATCTAGATGCAYACAGCAGATTTTGCCTTGTCAACCCTTTTCTGGGCGCTCGTGGTTTCCTGTAATTACTTATGTTTCTTGAAAGCAGCAAGGATTTGGCCAAGAAATCTTTGTGAACTTGCTTTGGAACGGGGGGAAAAAAAAGTGGTGGAAGCTGAGTGCAGAAAGAATGGCTCTCGGTTATTTTAGGCAGCTCAGGAAGTTTGCTGATGACTCCTTCTCTCTGTGGATCTGGTTAGTCTTTGCCTTCACCAGCACAGAGGACTGCGAGTGTGCACGGTCCCTGGCTTCTCGTCCTGCGTCTTGCAGGACACTCTGTGCGTGACTGAACCCAACTGTGTCAGGGAAGGTGATGGCGAAATCGTCTCTTCCCATGCGTTTTACGGAGTCGAAGGGTGTAGGAGTGAAGGTGAAGTCAGCTGCAAGCGCTGGCCTGTCGGATGTGGTGCAGATTGCCCGGCTTCCCGCGCTGCCCATCAGCCTCCTCTCTGGTCGAGCTGCGGGAGCTGAGGTTGYGGCATAGCGTGCGCGACTGAGGAGGGGCCCGGCCCCGTGAACTGGGCTGTTTTTCTGTGATTGCTCATGCATTCACACGTGGGTCTGAAGGCAGTTAGGTTCCTAAGCATGTCTGCAATAATTCACCACGGGGTCCGTGGGAGTGGGGCAGGCCACAGCCCCTGGTGTCGCGGGTGACTGTAGCAGCGGCGGGGAYGAAGCGGGCGGTGGCAAGGATTTGGAGGCAGCAGAGAGCGGCTGTGAGTGCTGCAGGAGCAAGGGGAGGAAGGGAAGGTATGAAATACCTGTTCTGCGCGACGGGTGATTTCTGAGCCAGTGGAAACTGTCATTTTTACACGAAGAATTCAAACGCGGCCGCTTCCCTCCCTCCCTCCGGGTAGTAAGATGAGCTATTGGAAAGAGATGTGTCATGTCTTGTGTATTGTTTTGTCCAGGGTGTCCTGGATTTGAGTTGTTCAGTTATAAAAAAGACGGAGAAAACCCTCCGGGCGATGCTGCCTGAAGTAACCTCGGCGGGGCTGCCGCAGAGCTCGCCCGGGTGCCAGTGCCGCAGTACCGCGTGGGCCCGCGTGGGCACGCTGCGTTTGCTCCAGAARACCCCGGGGGAAATAGCATCGTTACGGAATATTAAAGAATTATATTGCTTAGTTTATTGGAAGAACTGCGTCTTGGTGGTAGAGACCGTTATCTTTTTGTTAGCAGGGGCGTGCGACCTAGCTAATGCCGTTCATTTTGGCATTCAATCCAATGCCCTACCAGGGCGTATCTTGCCTCTGAAATCCTTTCTTAGTTACCTTCGCAAAACTTCTTTTATCTATTTCTATGTAAGCAGTGTTTGAAAAGGAGCAAATGGCCTCTGTGATCATTCCTGTGTTCGTTTTTTAATGCCTTTAATTCCTGATGCTGAGACTTTGTTTTTCAAAGCGGGATTAGAAGCGATGAGGGTAAACAGTGCCAACATTACATAGGCAGTAATGGGCACCTGTTCAAGGCTCAGCCAGGGTTTCTTATGGACCAAGCTTAATTAGAAACGGATAAAGTTAAAGATTTTTTTTTTTAATGGTTCTCAGATGTCCTAGCATGAACCATCTCATGCAGCTATTCTTGCAGGAACACAATGGAAGTTAAGCCACAAGTTGATAAAAGGCTTTGATGCCAATATCTCTGTTTTCTAGGGACTAAGAAAACCGATGGTTTTGAACACAGCATTTCCATGAGTGATGCTGCTAAGCCCTTTAGCACAGCTGCCGTCTCTGTATGTGTTCTGTTTAAAAATCTTAAATTCATTTCCTGGAGCAGTTCCTCAGTGCAGCCAGAYTGAGCATCAAAGGATTGCCCAAAGCCTTGTGGCAAAGACCTATTTATTAAGGCTGCTTAACATGACGAACGTGCTGCATAGGAATTAATGGCACCCTCTAAATAGTGGACCTCCAAGAGTTTGTAGCGTGTCTAYAGAGAATCTATTTAGGAGGCAATGGCACAGCCATTGCTTTTGCATTTATTTTAGTGCTTTTCTGAATTGATCCTGATTACCTGGAAGCTGCTAATAAATTTTACATTGTATTCAGTGGTTAAATTAATATCGTTTTTAATAGTAAAGGGTGTACAGGATGTGTTTCAGGATTAAAAACAATTATTTTTGTTTGTTCTGGAGGAGATAAGCAATGACTTAAGAACAGCTTTGTGGTACAGTGTGTTTTGCTTTAGGTTTCCTCATGAACGGTGTTTTCTTCGACCAGCAAGCTGGCAGGGCGCTGCAAGCCGTGACCGCGTTTATCCTGCTAGAGCTCACTCTTCTTGGTGGTTTCATCAGCCGGTGGGAAGACGTTTACTGTTCAACGGCTGCCAGGAAGGCTTGCGCTTATTTTTGTCTCAGCAAACTCGGTGACTATTCCCAACACTGTGTCGACCGAAACGCTTGCAGTATACTGGGTTTTGTTGTCAGGATAGGAGCAGAAGCAGGCCTACTGTGAGTGAAGCAGGATAGTTCACTAATATATTTTATTATAGCTTTACGCAGCRTGTGCTGTAAGGCTGTATACTAATTTAGAACTTCACTACCCGAAAACCTTTTGCAGAAATAATGCAGCATGCTGGTTTATTGAAACTGATGTTTTTTCCCCTTTGTAAAAGGTGGAGGAGGATCTGGGCAAATGTAGTACTATTGATGAGATTTTTAAGAAAGAAATTACTTAACATGCTGTAGACTGTTCATTTTCATAACTATTTTGGCCCTTTAACCAATGCTGTGTTTGCACTGCGGAACTCACAAGAATGCTGTGTGAAGTTAAGCATCGCTATAAGTGAAATAATAGTGGAAAAAAATTGTAAATGAAAAATTTTACCTGTGCTTTCTTATGACCAATGGGAACTCTGAACACTTAGCTGAAGGATCTCTTTACTCGCTTGGAGTGACCCAGCTCATTCTTTTTAAAGCAAAACTCAGGTTGTTTCGTTTTGTAAAATCATGAAGTAGACTTATTGCACAATACACAACTTGTATAGTAGCAAAGTGCAATGCAGCATAGCTCAACATTACGCTGGTTAGAAGATATTAAAGTATTTCTTTTCACTCTGTTTCCTGGTATTAGCAATGCATATGTAATCTCCATAGTATCCACAGGGGTAGGGAAGGGCAAAACTGTCCTTGCTGCAAACTGGCAAATGCAGCTTGTTGCTTTCAGATCGGGAGGTTTTTTTGTACAGGTCCTGCTCGGTGACTTTGACACATATATTATTTAGTGGGACTTCTCAGGACATTTTGACAAATTAAATATAAGTACTTATGCGTAATATTTACTTAATGTTGCTCAGTTTATACTGAGGAATAACTGTAAATAATAAAGGTTATTATAAATAAATAATTTGAGCAAATTTTCATACTTTGCACTTTTGAAAGTCCTAATTGAGATGTAATTATGTACAGCACCTTTGCTGCACCATTTTCTGTGCTGAGTTCCAGGGGGATGTAGCTAGACAGATGTGATCATTCAGAACTGCTTCGGGTGCCTGCGGCTTGTTTTGGGTTACTGGAATATTTCAGTCTGACAGAGTGAAGAAGATTCTTAGAAAACTTTTCCAACAGAAGAGATACTTTCTGGTCTTTTTTGTGCAAAGATGCTGGGTATAATATTCAGCATGTATCCATTCATTTTTGAACATATGGGATATGTTGCTCATGAAAATGCATTTTTTTTCTAGTGGCTTATTAATGACAAAATGGCTTGATTTGCCTTTTCTGCTCCGATTCTAGAAAAAGAAGCATATTCGCAGAAAGAGAGGGCAGGCAGTTTGCATATGTGTGCTTGAGTTTTTAGAGGGAGCTTTGATCTTGAGGGTGGAGAAGGAAAAGGAGTATTACTCCAGTGGTAGGATGCCGGAGCTGCTTGATGAATGAGCAGATGAACTTCATCYCTGAAGAAGTTCCACTGGCAGATCATATGCGAAAGAGAAAAATCTGAGTATTGGGGAGAAGACCTGATGGATGACCAGGTGATGCTCCTGCTGCTGGAGGGTGCTCGGCGCCCTGCCGGGGTGTTTTGCTGGGGACGGGAGCAGCAACGCCCTGGCGCAAGCACCGAATCCAGCTGCACCTCCCTGTGCCAGCCGGAGCGGGGCAGAGCGCTCGGAGAGATTTTCTTGCTGAAACCGCTGCGGGGAGGATTACCCCCCAAAACTGGAAATTTTTGCCAAAAGCACAGCCTTTGGCCAGTTTACTGTTTGGTGCGTCGTCATTTGTTTTCTGCTACCAGGTTCTGTACTTGGAAGCTCATATTTAGGAGCATCTCTAGTGCAGCTGAGAAACAACGCGGTGGATGCACTGCACAAAGCCTGTTTAACATAAGTATAGGTTAAATGAACTGATAGGTTCATTTCACATCTGCASCAAATCTGACTAGATTTTTACAGTCTTTCAGGTTAAAGAAAAGCAGATTACTAATAATCTTTCTGAGTAACTGAAAACCGATCGAGTTTACTATTGAGACTTTGTTGATCATGTAATTAATAGTCAATACTTTTGGAAACTACTGCTGTTCAGGTTCCCTTTCCTGACCTCAGATGGTCCGGAATAGGTTGAACTCTGTTATTTGCTTTATAGCATGCGACARAAATAAGATAAGCAGAGCTGATTTGCTATGGACGTATAATGAGCTCATACTGAATACTCATTTATTTAGTATCTGCTGTTTGCATCGCTGTATCAATGTCTTATCCTTAACAAAAGCTGCTTATTACTATCATTTCCTCACTCAAAGACAAGATGTGGACAGCATAAAGTTTCCAGCTGTTGTCATGCTGGACTGATAAAATCATTTGCTATGCTGTACCAAATTAAAAAAAACACACAGTACTTCCATATTATTGAAGTCATTTTAATGAGCTTTCCTGTCGTCTGCCCCAGGAAATGGTACTTGCATCTTTGACATATGGATTATATACTGTGTTATATTTCTAAGAAAAAATCTSTCATTATTTTCTAATTTTAGCTGCTGTTTCCCCATATCCACATAATATAATTTTGTTTTCTATAATGTTTCAAACATCCCTAATTAGATATTCTGATTTTTAAAGATATTTAAATATGACTGACAATATAGGTAAGTATTGATATTAAAAATGCATATAAATCTAGATATATAAAAATGAAGTGTAAGGCTTGCAGTGATACATACCTGATAAGCATGTGTTCTTTCACTGCAAGTAYGCTGAGCACAGAGAACCTTCCAAAATTGCTTTACTCCCCACTTCACCCTGAGGTCTGGGTTCCCCAGGCACCCAAACCGCCTTTCCGTTAGTTCCCTGCGGCTTCTCTCTTGGCTTGACCCAACTCATTTGTTTGAAGGCAAAGCTCAGGTGCGTTTCTGGGGTTAGTTTGGTCCAGGGGCTGCTCATCCTAGGCAGTATGCCTGAGTCTGCATCAGCTTTCCTTCCCTGCCTGCCCCTTCCCCAGTATCCATATATTTCTCCAGTGCTATTCCAGAAGGCTTTGCACACACAAGGGAGCCAGACCTGCAGGACTTGCTGTATATACTCTTGGGGCCAAGCTATTAACGTAGTCTTTTGCTAAAGCAACACAGGCCTTGTTTTATTTTGGGCATTTTGAACTGGAAAAAACGCACACAAATAAATAACTTTGTCTTAAGGCAACAAAGGTGCCTCATGGGGCCCAAAGGAGACCTATATCAAGTGTTAAGCGGTGCAGATACTGCTAGTCTAACTTTGAGCAGTGCGGGCAAAGCCGTTCTCTACCATTCAAGAATTTATATGGACTAGAGAGATTAATTTGGTTTGGTCAATAATTTAACATGCATTTTAAATACTTATTTAGAAGTATTTAGTATATCACATAAGTGTGAGGGGGGAAAACTATATCTTTTTTTTTTCAGTTTGTTATTCATAATGATAGAACGGAGTTTTGTTAATTCTACAATTCTGTTCTACTGCTGGGTTTTGAAGGAACAGGGCAATACTGTCTGCTTGTGGTTTAGGCTTTATTTATTTGTTTATTTATTTATTTATTTTGCTGCCATTCTTCTTAAAACCCCTAAGTACAATTTGGGCTGAATATTCGAGACCGAACCGGGGACTTCCATAACAAGCAAGACCAATAGAGACACTGGAGCACGAAGGAAAGAGCTCTGTATCTGGGGTTAGAAATCGCACGTATTCTCTGTTAGTCTGAAGACCGAGGATGGCATAGAAAATGCATTTTCCAGTAATACATTACTAAAACATGAGGTGAAAGGGTAAACAGCCACTACAGATATTACAAGCAGATAATATAGCTCAGGAAAAGAGTTCAGAAGCGTTCTCTGTCACTTAGCTTAGCCCATGAAGTGCCTGGGGTAACGCAGAGCTTTGGTTTCCCATATTCAGCATCCTGTGGAGGTCGTACTGGAACAGGCACCGGTTGGTTGTGCACATTTGCTCGTGCTGTGAGGCAGCATGGAGAACAGCATGAAGAATTTCTGTTTGTACCATACTGCAATAATGTTTGCTCTGCCCTACAGGATCCTTAGCAGATGACCAGTAATTCAGGCAGATCTGGAAATGTTCATGATGATTTATAAACACTAATAGGATGGCCAGTAAAAAATAAAACACAGGTAAGAAAGGTAAATCCTGAATAGGAAACCAGATGATATTCAATAGGTCAGGTAAATATGGCACATTCTTAGGAAAAATGACTTGATTAGGCAGTACTTTAAGAGAGGTTTAGTATTCTGTGGACAAGAACAGAAACAGTTTACCACAAGAGTATATTAAGACATGGGGAAAAAAATGGTAAAGTTAGTAAACCAAAGGATAGGGAAAGAGCAGGGAGAGACTGAGGAAGAGAAAACATAATGTGCAGACAGACAGTGTCCCACTATCGGAGGACTTCCTCTGTGTGATGTCTGCAGGCTGAGTTTCATCAAGAAGAAGGTCTGATCTTCAATAATTGTCTGAATAAAAGCTTGGAAGGAAAACTATTCATGCTCCAAACAATAGCCATAGAAACCATTTGAGGTGATTGCCAAGGCAACTCTTTAGGATGTCACATATCAGACAGATGATCATTTACAATTAATGGGAAGTGATGAATATAAACACTGACAGTAGTAGTTCAGACTAGTGGTACATTCATGGAAAGCATCAGTCTATAAGCATTTAACAAGGGGCTTAAGAGCTGCCTTCACGCCCTAAGCAAAGTTTGAATGCACAAGGATTCAGGTGAAACATTAAAGGTTAACCAAACTTTATTTACGAAGAACTATATTTTTGAATGAAAATTTGGTTTCCTCAGTTCATCCTTGTGATGAGAAGCTAGTAATCCATCTCCAGGTTTACCACACAGTAGCAGCTGTTTTGTCAAATGAGGATGTGTTAATTTTGAAGTTAGTTTTCAGAAGGATCCAAGAAATTGTAAGGGATTTTCCATTGCCTAAATTCCAGAAAGGCCATTCATTTGTCTTGAGAGATCCACAGAACTTAAGAAGAAGAGCGTGTTTTAAGATGTTTGGAGAAGTCGATAAAGAACTGGCTGCTTCAAAAACTTTCTTTGTTCAAGTACTGTATAAAAAGAGCTTATAGAAGTATAAGTCTTCAGTCCTAGAAGGTTTCAGGGCTTACTCAACCAAAGCAATAGCAGCTTTGAGGGATCATCAAGGGCACAGCTTCAAATAATGATTTATATGGAGTCCTAACTTCAGATTCAATCCCCATCTTCTCCACCTGAGGTAATCAGCATGGCTCACCATCAGCAAAGCCCTCGTCGCGAAGGAACGCCTTTTGTAACAGTCCCGTCAGTAGGGCCCATTCCCTCCTTTCTTTAACATGTAAAGTTTTCAGTCTGCAAAATCTTGATACAGGTATGAGGGTTGCTCCCGAAGGGGAAATAGTCCTTGTCTCAGAAACTTATTTATGGGTGACTGTCTTCAACCTGATACGTAGTGCACCTCTATGTTCTGCTTAAGGAAAAAATGGCCTCAGATCAGGTTTCGTTTGCTAGTGTAAATGATGGTTACCGAATTACCTCCTTTGATTTCGATAGTGATACTCCAGAGCTTGAACTGAAATCAGAATCTGGCCTACTCTGTTGTTTAAGGAGCTGTAAAAGGAACAACTCGGGTAATACTCTTGTGAAAATGCATGCTATAACACCTAGCTTTCTGAAGTAGGATAAATCCTAATCTGCAGCTTTGTCTCTCTTTGTCTTTATTTTCTGTCAAAAAGTGGCTGTTAACTCTGAAATAGGGGATTGATTTATAGCAACCTGCAGAAAGCAAATTATTTCCAGGAAATTCCAAGAAACATTTGCAAATGGGGACCCCCCCCCCATATATGCTTTTTTTCTACAATTGGAAAATGAGAGAGACCACTGTGAAAACTTGGACTGTTCATAATCTTTCTCAAAAGTCTCTGTTTCTCCTTATATTGGCAATACATAAAATCTTAGGCATGTGTGTGGAATGCTAATTGGGACAGTTTTTAAATTAATGTTACCTCAAACATTTTTTGAATCAGCTTCTTGCATCTTTAGTTAATCATTACTTCTCTGGCAGCTCAAATTTACATACTCCCAAGGCTGGCTCTGATCCATGTTGGCATCGGCAGTGCAGAGAGCGGAACTCTGCTGAGTGATGGAGCGAGGCAGCAGGCAGCGACAGTGAAACTTGAAATGCCCTATGAATTGTTAACTTCTGCCTAATAATACAACTCTTGGCTTCGGCAGGCTGAAGAGAGACTATGCAGCCACTGAAAAAAACACTTCATTTTAAAACATGCAGTGCTTGTTTGCCTGGGAAGCTCCCAGAGAGAAAGTTTTCTAGAAACTAACCCTCGCAAGCTGCTCGGGAAGTAATACGTGCCCATCCTCCTGTTAATGGAAAGATGGGTGTTACGTATCTCATCTCTCTCATCAGCGGTGCGAGAAAAAGGAATCTTTTAGATAAGAACTAAAGGAGAAAAAGGTTACTAAAAATGTCTGTTCAGGAAAGATATGTCATGATGGACATGTAGCAAATGAGTAATTGTATCTCTTGTAGAACTGAAGTTAAAAAAGTGTTTATAAAATGAGTTTTCTTAATGGGAGGAAGGTTTGAGAGAGCTGAGTTTTATTACACTCTTTCCAGTGATAAGCACTGGCATGTGATAAGAGGTAGATAATTTTACTCGCTTAGTTGTAGAAGAGCGTTTCTAATTAGAAATTGGCTCTTCTTYTGCAAAAGAAGAGACCTTCCTCCAGTAGAAACTGATGAGGAAGATGAAGGCTCATTCTTTCTGGTGAACAGATTTGTATGTGCAGTGGTTTAGATTTAGAATTGTCTAACGGTCTGTGTGGAGACGATGGAAATCACCCCATTTCTGGGTGAAAATCAATAAAATGAGTTGCTGGTGTGTGAACTTCTGCAAGAGTGCTCAGGATATACGGTGTGTGCTCCTCACGCTCTGCTAGAAAAGCACAGTTTTCCCCTTTCCCATCCGGTCACCTGGCTCCATATGGTGGGAGTTCAATGACTGACAAGGAGCAGTACGAATTACCCGTTTCTACAGTTGCTACCCCATTTTGTTCCTGTTAAATACTGCTTTATGTCAGGAGGGTGCAGAGGGTACAAATGTCCCCAGGGAGATTCCTAGGAGGAAACTGTCATCCCAGCAGCCAGTGCCGCAGCTTTCCCGCAGGTGGTGGGTGCCGGCGGGTCCCGCGGCTGGCCGGCGGCCCCGGCACCCCGTGTGGGCACTTGCGGACGACCCTCGACGCTTCTCATCCTGCGATTGCGCTCTCACTCTCGAGGCTTTCTGCTGGGGTAAAGTCTGATGCTATTCCAGCTGGGTCTTCTCTCAAGCCAGGTAGTCAGCTGTTACCTAGCATTTCCCTCACTTGTTCTTTCTGTCGTATCCTGCCGTGTTGTTCTTTGTGTGAGATGGGTTATTCAACACCCACCCTCCTAAAAAAAAAGAAAAAAGAAAAAGAAAAAAACCCAAACCCGCATGATTGTTCTCCAGAACTGTTTCCATTCACACTAGGATCCGTTTCTTATTACCTAACAGCTCTTCCCAGCATCCCAAACTGATCTGTCCTTTGGAACAGGTCACTCGGACAATTCTGACTTTGAATCAAGATCTAGGGCTAGAGCCTTAGCTGATTTGCTTCCTTGCTGCTATGTATTAGCTGAACATCTGTTTAACTCGCTCTCATAGCAGCTTTGAGTCTCACTTTTGTTTCTCATTATACCACGTGCAAGCAGCAACGGTGTATTTGGAAGAGAGGAACCCCCCAAAACTTGTTGTCCCTGGGATTTAAGACAGTAGAAACCTTGAATGAGGAGCATGCCTCTTATATATACTGGTGCCGGCTACATTGAAGATTTACTTTAGGTTTCTTTCTAGTTCCAGAGCAGTCATATTATCAGTCTGGTTGCACTTTCTTTAGCACGTAAAGCACAGTGATGTCGTCGTTCAGTGATGTGATAGAAATAGGCTGATATTTTGCTATGGACCCACCTGTATATTGCTATATTTCCATTGCAGAGAGTTCCAACACTTGCAGTTGCCCTTATTAAAACGTTATTTTGGGTTTGTTTTTGCATTTGAACTGTGTTTTATTTATTTATTTATTTATTTTTAAAATCAGGTTAGTGGAATTTCTGGGAGTAGGAGGCACATTTTGGGAACACAGATTTCCTCGCTGGCCGGAGGCTGGCACGGCCTCGGCTGCGGGGCGCGGGGCARGGCGGTGGTGACCTGCCCTCCGCCGCTCCGTCTTGCTGCTGCTTGTCCGCGCGCCTGCTGCGGCGTCGCTTCGGCATGTGCTTTGCTGCGTGTCCTTAACTTTGACCGTTACTTTTCTCTTCATAGAGTTTTAAGAGAATTGTATTTTCGGCATTCTTAACTGTTGAAATAATTTTTTTTTAATGATCTGTTATATTTTAATTAAAAGGTCATATTTGAAGACTGAAGTCTATTTTTATGTATAATGGATCCTCTTCTGGAGTGCCTTTGTTCATTAAAATTAGAAAATTAAAATAGAAAAAATAGGCAGGGGAAGTGAGGCGTATTATATTATTACTTTCATGTTTGCTTTTGAAGGTAAAACTATGTCAAAATTATAATTAGGTTTTGTCCTTGAAATGGCCTTGCTAGAGTAAATGTATTGAAAGAAGCAACTCCRATACTTTTTCCTTTATGGTGTTAGAGAAATCCCAATCAAATAGGTTCAGAGTGCCTCCAGCCATTCCACTAAAGTCTAATTACCMTGCCTAGAAGCACGATGCCTGTACACTGGACTTTCTTGTATAAGAAGTAGAAGCATCATTCTGAAAAATTAGACTCTATACAATTGTTTCTTTCCTTCAAAAAACACTTRCTAAGAAAAAATGCTCCTTTTCTAAACTTCTTTCAATACCTTAAAACTGTGGTTTTAAGGTTTTTTTTTTTCCCCCAGCAACCTATGATAGATATTTGTCTTTGAGGTATAAACAGTATTTATAAGTCCATTAAGTGAGATTCACTGAAACAGCAAAATATACTTGCTCTGATGGAAGTGTGGTATTTCCACACTTCCATATATCCCTTCCTGGGGATTCCCATTGGGGGAAGGCACTTGTCAATCCTCAGGTACGCTGCTGTTCTTCTTAGGAGCCCATCTTCGGGACGAATGAATGTTTCTTCATCTCTTTGGGCCACACGGCTCCCCTGGCTGCTTTTGGGGTCTGGTGGGCTTCCCACTTAGCAAGTTGTCTGCCGTTGCAGTGTCCATCACTGCCTCAGCCAAGCTTTCGGCACTGCGATTTTAATCACTGATTTCCAGGTGTGCAGAATCGCGGATGCTGATGAGTTCCTCAGGAAGCTTTGGAAGTAAGGAATGATTTGGCCAGGCGGAAGATTTACTCCAGTTACGCCCTGGGACAATGAAAACAGAAATCAGTTAGTTCATAAACTATTTTCAGCTAATACTTACGTTTGCTTTTCTTTATGAGTTTTTGAAGGGAAGTCCACGCAATGTAGGGTAGGTTTGCATTTACTAGGAGTAAATATTGAAGTCCAGAGAAGTTAGAATGCAGTGCTTTTCACAGTACTTTAACTTGGTTTGGACTTAAGTGAGACTGTTTGTACTAAGGTAAATTAAGTCGTTGCCACTGAATTGAAAAGACTTAATTTAGGTGCCATTAGAAGCCTGACCCTGAGAGACTGCTGGGGACTCAGATCAGGTCTGAAGTCCCTGCTTTTGCATGATCCGTTCATAACGAATGGGCCCTTACAGGCAATGCAAATACAATTAAAGGATAAACATGCAAAATTATAAATGCAAAGCATTCACAAAACTAAAAAAATAGAGTTGACAGTCTGTAAACATGAATTTGCTTCCTCTTTGATGATCCTAAATGAAGCAATGCTGAAGTTTCAGTGAAAGCTCTTCGGTTTGGGCCTTTTTGGGGGGAGGGGAGGGGAGGGATGTTGAATTCTTAAACCTCAAATTTTAAATCCTCTTTTAGACAAAAGCATAATTTTTCTCACACTCCTCTAACTCATAACTGGCATAATAATATAATTCTGTTTTCCTGTACCTCTGAAAAATCAATTTCAAAATAAATCTATAAAAGCTCAAGTTACATTGATATGTTAGAGTCCATACCCAAACCTGAAAAATGGCAATAAAAAGCAGTATCAAAATTCACTGCATTTTTAAAATCAATGGCTTGCATTTAGGTATGTTTTATACTTCCGATTTGTCCCTATGGCAGCTGAATGATGATGGCTGATTGACTATTGATTATTTATTTTTTTATAATCAGAAATTGTTATTCATTTTATTTTCTAATGTTCTAAAGTACCACTTGTTGCTGTATAGAGGTCTCGGAGTATCGCTGTCCTTCCAGGTTTGCTTTGCTGTATTTCAGGTACTCAGATGTTCATTGTCTATCAGTGAAGTATAAGTATTACATAGTATTTTTTTGAAAATTCTGCAAATGCATGTAATGTGCTGCCTTCATTTAAAAATACTATTTTATCTCAGTAGGAAGAATTGTCACTTAGATACGATTTTGGTCTAGAACAGCAAGTAATTTGTGTGRATTTTGTTTGGTTGGCAGCGCTACTTATTCTTGACAAATCCATTTTGATGTGAGCTAATAAATCCTGTAGCATTAAATCCGGAAGGTTACCAGGTGTTTGGAGGGACTGTAAACTCTTTTTGCATTGTGCACTGTACGCTAAAATCATTGTGGAAATGCAGATAATACTCAAGCTTATATATGAATTCCTCGGATTAATTCATAAATCCTAACACGCAATAATCATTACAGACACATCACTAGTGAACTAACTGGTGGACCTCCTTTAAGTTGTGGTAACAGTTTCAGTAATTAAAGAGCTAAAAGTCAGCTTTGCCTCTCTCTGCTGGAGCAGTTGAAACAGTTTTAGCAAACTCGTAGGCACTGTAACTTTGAAGATCAGCAAAATGATGCTCCAATATTACTTTTACAGTTTTTTGGTAAAATACAGTTTGACCATGAATTAACTTCATAACACAATATTGTTCATAAATATGATTTTTACTTAAAACTTATTTAATACTTTTCAAAGAAAGCCTTAAACACTTGTGCATGATCAAAAGTGTTAGAAATGGTTAGAAATTATTGCCACAAACTTTTGATAAAGCAATATGATTTGGTTTTATGTTTCATATTGTTAATGGTCACTATAGATAACAGGGCTACTTCTAGATAGTAAAACTGTAATGTAGAGAAAATGAGAATAGTGGAAGGGAAATGATAGAGTTATATAGTGTCTGCAAAGTGTGCAAAGATGGAAATGAGAGAGTGGAATGCTTTTAAAGAAATGGAGATAATTTAAACTCTTTATCAGCATTAGAGTTAACAAAAACAAGAGGAAGAGTGTAGAATAATGGGCTAAATGGGAAGAGGAATCAAAATTCAAGCAGTTGTTGCAGCAACAATTCTCGGCTTGTACTTGCATTTTCAAAAACAGATGAAGGAAAATGATTTTCCTGTTCAGTTGAATGCTAATGAGGATATCAGCAATTTGAGTGGAAAGCTTCAGAATGTAGTGACTAAGTTCAAAAGATTTGAGTAGATACACCTGAAGACCGAATTTGGCTAATATACTGTAGAGCAGCTAGGCAGATGGTATGAATCCAAGATTTTTAAAGATCTGCTGGAAGTAATTGCAGCCTCAGGTGGTCATTCTTACCATCACGTCTGTGAACAGCTGAGGAGACCAGGGCTGTGATTTTCCTCTGTCCTTCAAACCTGCTGATTTCTTCCATAGTGCAATTAAAAAAAAAAAAAACAACCCTCATAAAGACTCTTTAGGAAGTGAAGCGCTCAAAGTACTGTCTGCTGAATTTACCCAATTTGTTTTATTCTTAAATGGTAAGGACTCATTATTCAACCAAAAACCTTGTAATGCCCTGAAATACACTACAAGAATGCTACTGTCCTTGTTCTACTGAAAACTTCTCTCTATCCCTGCTATTAAGTTATTTGTATCATCTTACCTTATTTTTGTTTCTAAGCTTACTAAGATTTTCTGATTACTGTAATATAACTGTGCTAAATAATATGTTTACATGAAGCTTTAGGCATATAGATAGATGCGTCAGTCTTTTATAAATCTTTGAATTTCTGAACTTACCTGTTTTGTCTTGTCAGACTTTTTTTTTTCCCCATGCAATTTTCCATTGTTTTGGTGTAACAAATCCATGTTCCCAGTTTGAATATATATATCTGTATGTATCTAGCTATGAATATATCTATATATAGAAAGCTGACAACTGAAAGAGAAGACCTGTAAATGAAGGAAAAAAGTGGGAAAGCACTGCGTAGTCACATTTCAAGCAGCTCTTCGGTTTGAGAGGAACATGTTGTTTCTCTAATGGAAAGTTTTCATACCGTCTCTGAATGATATTTTATTTTCCTCTTGACCTTGCAGTGTCTCTGTTACGGGCTATATTACAGTCGAGGCAGGCGCCAGACCCTTGTTGTAGCTGATAGAGTACTTCAGTTTGGGCATTTCTTGTGGGGTGATTTGGCAGAACGTAAAACAAACCGAAGGAAAAAGAGTATAGCTGGTGTTTTGGGCGCTGCTAGTGCTTGTCTTTCTGCTTGAGTTAATATAAGTGAATGGTTTTTCATGTCCCACAGAATGTGCTGCAGCTGAAGGTGCTTAATGGCGTTTTACCTCTCACGCAATTATCGGTCTAAAATAGGTATTAAAAATGCCTGGTGTGATCTCAGAAGACAGTGATCTATAAAAGACGTACTATTGAAAATCAGATATACGACTGAAAATGTGATCACTGTTTCTTTCAATACGCATTCCTGTGTTAGTGGTATCTGGCAATATCTCGGTCTGCCCCTAATTTAGCTGTCGTTAACTGGCTAATGCGTCACAGGTGTCAGGATAGTTGTGGGTCGTGGAGATGTTCTCCTGTGAGATGGTAGCGGCCGTATTATCGTTTATATTTGCTGGAAGACCTGGAGTCCTTTGGAGATGCTGTGTCGCCTCTCCCTGCCCATGCGCCAGGTGTTTTGGGGGACAGTCCCCGGCATTTCGGACACAAGTAGCTGTGCCGGTGGCTTCTTCCCTTCGCGTGCCTCGTTACCCGGGGGAGCCTGCCAAGCGGCTTGGCTGCAGTCGGAGCACAAATAATCGCACCTGCGATTTGGAGCACCGGGGGAGCTCCAGCGAAAATTCGCAGCCTTGGTGCACGGCCGGGAAGGGAAGGAAAGGGAAGGGAAGGGAAGGGCCGCATGGCGCCTGCGGGCGCTTGCTGCTGGAGCCGCGGCAGTTAAAGCATTGATTTGCTGCTTCTCCTCTGTCCTGTAACGATAGCTCGACTTGCAATCTGAATAATATGTTTTTCTTTTCCTTGTAACCTTCAYGTTAATGCAGTAATTACTGTATGCCTGGCATATTACGGAACAAGGTCTCATTCTTTAAGAGTTTATGCCCTTTTCTTGCTTGCTCTGCTTAAAATATCTGAAGGTGCAGTCTTAAAATAAATTACTTGACAAAAGTGCCAAGGTTTTCTTTCGTCTTTCGCTGTGCAGGGTTGCCTAAATATGCAACTAATAACCCCAGGGAATGCATAGAAAAGAGAAAATAAAACATTCTTATTGCAGTGTCTTGCAGTGCTTTGACTATTGACACAGATACATTGAGAGGGACGAAGTTAAGGGGGGGGAGGTACATTTAATGGTAGATGCTGAATTGCATATAGGCAGCTTTGGGGTAAGCTGCCATTTTTGATTGCCTCTTTGGTAAAGGTACCCAGGATAATTAATGCGCGTATTTTTAGTATTTTTTTGTTTCAGAGGCTGACACATACAGTTACTGCTGGTGCTGTTGTATTTTGCAAAACTCTCCATTATTTCCATGGATGTTTTCATATGTATTTTTTTCAGTTCAATTTTTCATTTCTTAAGGAACAATCTAGCTTTTTGCTTGCAGTAAGGTGTTAATACTTCTGATAACTAGGCAGGGTAAAAGTACTCAGGTTATAAAAATGCAAAGTCAAAATGTCCGAGTTTAATTTTGTTCCAAAATCTTGTGTGCAGGATGCTTTCAGATTATTTTCTTTAATACTATATATAATTATAATACAATGTATATATGCTCCTCTTCTAGTGGAAATAATGGAATAATTACCAAGCACAACTGTTTTGCTAGGTCAGAAAAATGCTTGTTATAAAATTGCTCCAGCTTACTACAGTCCAACAAATTGTTCCATGCAGCCATTTTGATACATTTTAATTAAGAATAACATCAGCAACCTAAATAGGTAGTTAGTATTATACTGAACTAAAAACACTATATACCTTCCCTATAAGGTTCATTGCCTCAATTTCTTTTGCTGCGTCACGTTGGAACATTGCACGATTAAAACACGTTGTTTTGCGGATGATTCTGTTGTAGACAAGTAGTCTTTAAAAACAGCTGAGATCTGTTCTCGATCTTACGCACCCAGCGGAGAGGCGAGGGGATTTGGCTGGATCCTTCCAGACGGTCTCATTTGAGGATTTGCCTCCTTGAATGGCCGCCGTAGCCAGAAATCATTGATCCGGTGTGTTGCCAGCCGTTCACGTCGTTGCTTGGTGTGTCAGGTCAGCTTCAAGGATCTAATGTCTTTGGGCTGATTTTGAGACCATTCAAAATCTTGACCCTCTAGGAACATCTGAAGTTGTAACCTCATCGGTTGTAGTATAGCTGCTCCCAGAAAAGTTAATAAAATTTTTACACAGTGGAGGCAAGGTTATAAAAAATTATGCGGTTACTCAACAGGGAATAAGGAGCTTATGATATTGAGAGCTGTGGAAAACAGGAAAAAAAAAACCCACAGGTGTAAAATAAACAGAAAATGTGAAAAGGAAAATTCTCCTGCAGAAGTCAGTTACTAACTACAGCAGCACTTGTGATACACTGTGAATTAACTTAAAAATAATTCTTGGCAGGTTTCCACTTATTTGAAAAGACGTCTGTTAATCATTGCCACTTAAATGTGAAGAACATCCACACTTAGTTCTGTGGGTGGTTTGTTTGTTTTGGTTTTTTCTTTCTCTGAGAAGTGGTTTGTATTTTATGAACATTCAGGATCACCTATGAGAACCCATTTTTGCTAAACATTGGCATGAATCTGGAAACAATCTTCTTCTATAGCTTATTAAATAAATTATTCAGATTATGTGTCCATAAAAAACAAGCAACTCCTGACAAGTATCAGCCTTTAGGAAGAAAAAATAAATTTTGCATTTCTTATATATTAATCTGGATCTCATGGTGTTAGTATCCCAATAATCCATTTCCTTTATAACTTATGTATGCTTAAGGAGAAATACTGTAAAATTTGTGATAATAATAAAAAGAAAACCACAAAATTCTGTCTTGTAGCTCATCTCCTTCATGTGAGTCAAATATTGTCGTTTCCTATGCTCACTTAAAACTTCCGGAGATTTCAGTGGGAGTCGTTGAAGTAGATCTGAAGGAATTATTTGGCTGTAATATTAAAGCTCAGAGCCAAGGAGAGATTTTGAGTTGAATATCTGTTGTGAGTACTGGATCCGTAGACAGCAAATTACCTTCAGTGCATTACTGGAAAACTCAGTGACAAGACTGTTTTGAACTTTTCATCCAATTTAGTACAACAACTCTGCCAACAGCCACGTACCCACCTCTGCATTGGTAAGATGTTTGCCTTCTTTCTCTGGAACTGTTTAACCAATTTCTAATTATATATTCTTACCTCTCAAATTGGCAAGAAACCAAAAAGAAATAGATATGGTACATTTTTTAAAAAATCATTCCTGTCTTATTTGCTGTGAGGCCCAGGTACATTAGCTAGGAAGAAGACATTACTCTGCAGAAGATTAACAGTGCCATTTGCTTCTTGCCCTGAGGCAAAACTCCTAGTTAGGTGGATTTCTGCCAAAATTTATGAGATGTCCAGTGAGATGTTCTCGCCTTTATTAGTGCAAGTATTAAGGCATGCATGGGAAGTCTGGCAATATCATTGCCTTTCACGACACTATCTAATTCTTGTTAAGCAAATGATAGAACCCCTAAAGATGTTCATCAACATCATTGTTGTTGATGTTTTTATTTTTCCCCCAAAATACGTGGTGAAACTCGGGTGGGATATTGCTTTGTGTGTGTGTGCGTGTGTGTGCTCTGTATGGACATAACCTTCTTGGGTTAAATTAGCAGCAAGATATATCTCAACCATTGCAGTTTGATACTACTTGGAATAATGCTACCTAACCCACAGCCACTGAAGGCTTTGGGCACCCTTCCACTAATCGCAGCAATACAGCTGCTTGTTCTTGCGGCCGTGCCACCGTATTTCAATGCACAGCTGTATGATGTAAAGTAGGAACTCCACATAGAGTAATAATGTGCTCGTTTCTCAGCCTTCCCCTGGTTTTCTTTTCCATCCTGCTTTATCTCTACTAATTCCACAAAATACCGGGTCTGGCCATGTTGCGTGCTCAATTCTGGATGTCCCTGACAGGACTGAAACTTCCCTGTGACTGCAGCAATAGGAGCTTTCACCAAGAGTCATATCACGAGCGATTCTCCATCTTCATGACCAAAGGTTCGTTGAGTTGTTTCTCAGAAGGTCCAAGATTTGTTTGAGCAGACCTGTCTGCATCTACTTATTTCTTTGGTTTGCAGTAAAAGCAGCATCTGGAAAACAGAGCCAATAGGAGCATCTTGACTCTTAGTCCGCTTTCTGTTTAGGGGAGACTGCAATTGCGCGTTGTGCTCGGGGTGTCCACAGCGTAATCCCGTTAAAAGGGAACCAAAAACTGTGTGCGTGTAATCAGGGGTGTGAGCTCAGATGCAGGAGAGCGTTGTGAGAGCCTAACGTACTCTAGTTGAGGCAAAGATCATGTTTTAAGCATCTGAAATCTTTCTCTCCATTTCCTTTAATGAGGCGGGCCCTGGGCTAGGTGCGTGCCGGCATGCAGGACGGCCCCGATGCCTCGGCGGGGACGGAGCCGGCTGCGGACCACGGGAGCAGGTGTGCTCTGCTCCCTACCAAGCAGCCATGTGATCCTTAAATCAGTCAAGATCTTCTGAATTATTGGGTTGCTCACATTCCCCTGTGAAACGTAATGGGTAAAGAGGCTTTTAAAATGTTTTATGTAGTGTTGGCCATTAAAGTAAGAGTTTGCAGGGGGGAAAAAAAAAAGCTGGATTTTCAGTATCCTGAAGTGTACTGTTGAAATCAATGAATCCTGTAAAACAGCCAAGAAATTCCCGATGATTTCTTTTTTCTACTAGAGCTGCCTTTGCTTTTTAAATGAGTAGAGTATATGTAAGGAGAAGATATGGTCACCCGTGCTCTTTCTACAAATGCCTCTCTATAGGCTCCGYGCGCGCGCGCGTGTGTGTGTGTGTCTGAAAAATGTAATTTAGTCATTTAGTGCTGTCAGGGCTTGGATTGTTTTTAAATGAACTGTGATCTTAGTTCTGTGAGGTTTATATATATATATTAGTCTTTTTTGTTTTTCTTTTTTTTTTCCCTTATACCACATGGTTGTAAGTATCTAATCTGCAAATCTGTCTGGTCATCTTCCCCTAACAATACACAGGAGAAACACATATTTGTATTTCTGATGAAGCATAATATTCCTCTGTATCACATAAAATTCCATTTTTCTGAAAAGTAAGTAACTTAATCATGAAGAGGACTGTGGAAAAGTAAATGATAAACTCTTAATCAGAGCCTGGTGATACTGGCCAAATAATTCGGTGTGTTACAGTTTTGTTCACAAATATTCCTGTAAAGAGGTGCCAGGTTAACCCTGCTTTGCTATTCCCACATGACCTCGGGAAACTCATCTATCTTCCTGCTACCTTAGGTCTCCCTAAAAGCATAGACTGCAGTGGTCCCTTTTCTGGTACTGACACTCTTTGGCTTATTTACAGTTTAATCTATTTACAGCAATATTGCCTTTAACAATATATGCATATATATATAAATATTTAATAATATATGTATGTGTTTATGTAGATGCACACGCACACAAAGGGCTATTAAGGCATACCTGGATGTAAATTACTTGTTTTATTTGAAAATACCTCTGGTGTATTGGAAAACAAATAGAAAAATATTGAGGGAAATTTGCAAAATAACTTCTAGAAGATAATTCAGTATTTTGACAACTCCTGATGTATTATGACTGATCTCAAAAATGTTTTTGTCCCATGCATTCTCCAGGGACTATTAAATGGCATAAAAATAATGTGTATAAACACCTGAACAATGAGAACTGCAGAAACTCCAGAAGGCAATTTTGGTTCTTCAAGTCTAGTAATAGTTTTAATCTAGAGTTATACTCCAGTGCATAACTCGGTGTTATACCACCACTAAATATAGGGACACTGTATTTGATTCAAATTGTGAAATTATGTGGCATAAACCTGACTTTGACTTAATGTGACATACCACAGTAGTAACCTTTCTTGTTTTTCTAACCTTTAGTGGAATGTAATGTTATGCTGTCAGACAGATCCACTGATTAATGCCAAAATCGACTATGTGAGATTTAAAAGTCCTCTGTTATGGGACCTTGCAAATATAACTGAGAAATAAAAACACATTAAAAAGCGATGTTTTTCACAGCAAATCAGGGAAAGTATATTTCAGTATCTGGGTTATGAAAAGGACAAATTCTAGCAAAAAAACTATGATATATCTGTTGAAACGTCTGTAGGTATGCAACACGTAGAGCCTGTGTTCATCAGTTTTTTCTGTGTCTCTTTTTAATGATATATTATTTTACATGATTGGTTGATTTTTTTCTTCAACGTAATAGGAATGGAAGAAATATGTTACTATCTTGTGACATTTCATTAAACTTTGGATCAATAAGAATTTGAGAAAATACTTTTTAGCCATAAATGTCTGTGCAAGTACTTGTATAGACTTCTTCCTTTACATCATAGTCGCCTGCAGTGAAATCATCTTTGTGCTGGCTGCTTTGTCTTCCTCTTCTGTTCATGGCGTTACTTTCTTTAGTAAAATAAGAATTTTCTTAAATTATGGCAAACGCATTGTTGATTTCCTGAGGATACTAATGAGGCATGGGCTCGCTGGAAATGAGCCGGTTGTTCTGCTCCTCCGTACTCTTGTAGGCTGGCTTTAAGATGCCGAGATAGTTTTTCTTATTCAGACAAAAATCTCATTAGCTTCAAGATGAGACTTACGTGTTGAGGGGGGGAGCACGGCGCAGTGAGAATACTGGAGCTTCGGTCCGACGAGGAGACGTGGAACGAAGCCCAGCGTGGCCACCCCTGTGCGAGGACGGGCCCTGGAGCGGCGGGAGGGTTTGTGCCTCCTCGTGGCAACCCGCTGCCTGGGGGGCAGATTTTCAGCAGAAATAGCAGGAGTACAGTTGCAAATGGATGTCTTTTATAAACCCCGTGTTTAGTACCTGTTCTGCTTAGGATCTTTGGAAAAACCTGGTAGGCGGCTATAAGTAGCTTTCATATTTGTGAGTAGTGCTGAGTTGTCTCAAGATGCTTACTCAGATCTCGGCAGAACATTGTGATCCTCCTTAATTCTCCGAGTATTTCTGCTGGGCTGGAAATGTAGTAATATTTCTACTTCTAAAACTTTGTTAGAAACAAAGCGTAGAAAATGGTGGACACAGGATGAAAAAGGAGCACTTCTTCAAAGTATTGAGCCTCAATAAAGTTGACCTTGATGCTGCAATAACTCTATTTGGGATTATACCTCTTTACAGAAATGTGTTAAATTCAACTCAGCTCCCAGAAGCCAAAGAAATTCTTTGCCTGCTGTAGCTTGTCTCCCTGTCTTGACATGATTTTATTTCAAATTTAAATGAGTTTTGTCATCCATTGTTATTTTATCCGACTCCCCCCTGCCCCAACTACTCAACACTCCTTATGGCAGTATCTTCCATGACTTGTGGAAACTGTTTTACAATTTTTTTTGATATTGTGCAGTATGAAGCTTGATATTTAATTTTTTTTCTTGCTTTTTTACACCAGGAATGTGAATACTCTTGTGTTGTCTCTCCCCTCCCCCCCGCCCCCCCAAAAGGTGGATGGCCACAAACTGCAGTGTCTTAGTTACTCTAACTTGTGCATGTACCATGCTGTTTTTCATTGTGCTCGTATAGTTCCTCATTTTGTCCCTGTTTTTGCATTTCTTGTATATATAAGTAATGACCAAAATTTTAAACTCGCCTACTGTGATTAGACCTTGAACAGTGATTTTTGTAGGAGGGTTTAAAAGTTTTGCTTTTCCTTGTTTAGTATTATAGCTAGTTCACTGGGTTTGAATAAATGTTACAAGGTCCACTGCAAAGAGAATTGAAAATGTGAAATGCATTCTTAATATTGGCTGTTCTACGTTAGTGTCCAGAAATTTTTCTGGTCATTTTTGTGAGTAATCAGAACTAAGGGTGCTGGACATAGCTCTTCTAAAGTATCATGGAGCTCCTGAATGGTCACTTGCAGTTCTAGGAGAAAAACATAACAGCTTAGAACAAAAATAATCCATGCTGAAAAAAGCACAAAATGTTTTGCAGGGTTTAGAAAATTCATAACCAGTGTGGGCAATTGATTCATACTTCTCAAAATGATTTACATGTGCACATTTATTCTTTTAGTTTATTTCTACTGAGACAGCGATGGGTATTTTTTTTTTTTTTTTTTTTTTTTTTTTTTTTAAAGTTTGGCTCAACAAAGAGGAGTTTCTCTTACCAGGACAAACTCAGAGAAATAATAATACGAAGACAGGTTGTTCCCGTGTCCAAACCCCACCCCTGTTCTAAGCAGTGTGATTGCTTACAAGCTGCTTTCTTTTTCAATTGCCCCAAAGCTGACGGAGAAGGATGGATTCTTGTGAAGGTAGCATTTCACAGTGACTCTGGAAGAAAGCTCCGCTGTTTTGATGAATAAAGATAGTGACTGGGGAAGTAATTGTATGACCATCATCGTTCAGAGAAGAACTGGAGCAATAGGCTCTTACAGCACGGCGGATTGTAAAGGGGGCACGGGGGTTGAAAATGATAGTACTTATGCAAATGGATAACTATCATGTGCCACTTTGTGGATCTGTTTTTTAGTCTCTCTTGCTATCTAGGCCATGGGATTACTCAAAAACAGCTGGGAAGGAATAGATGCAATCATTTAATCACAAATTCGAAATGCTTGCTATGGTAATTTTCCTGCATGTGGTACACTGCAAAATCAAGAACTCTAGAAAAAGAACTCCAGAAAGACTGAACTCTTTTTATTATAAGTATCCTAGGTCTCAGGTGTTTCAAAACACCTGAGATACAACAAGAATGTGTTTGTCTTTTTATGTTTATCACTTTTTCTTCATGTTTGTGGAATGCAAATGGTAGTGTTTAATGAAGTAGATGCTGGAGGAGTCATTAAGTGTTATTGTCGTGATTGCATCTCAGCTACAGAGTGAGACTCGTTCTCATTCCTCCTGGCAAAGCAGATCAGGTTTGCTTTTCCTAGCCTAATGCTCTTTGCCCCAGAAGTTCTTGCCAAAATAAGGGAAGGCTGGGATTCTTCTCAGAGCTTCCTGTGGAGACTTCGTCCTGGTGACAGCATAGGAACAATGTAAAAAAAAAAAAGGCAAAACACACGCAAAAAAGACAATCCGTTCAAGGTTTCAGAAGATGCTATGCTGGCAGAAACTACAGTGAGAAATCTTACATTGCTGCAGTGCTGGCTGCTCTAACCCGGAGCCGGTGTCTGCCCTTAGTGTCCCAGGGCATAAAGCCGGGCAGCCAGCAGGTACTGCTGCGGCTCTCTGCTGCTGGGTTTTCTGCTTCGAATACCTGCAGTCTGGGGGTGAGCTCCAATGTGCATCAGCGTGTTTGTACTGCTGAGCACGTAACCGGGGAAGAGTTCGCTCAAGACTGCAGAAATACTGGCAGAATCTCAGTCTTAGTTTTGAGCTGCGCCCATAAACACAGCAGAAATAGTTAATCTTAGTGAAATTCTTGTTCATAATTTTTTAGATATATGCGTATTTTCTATATTTAGATCATCTCGCCATTTAGCAGCTTGCTGTTAAGCATTGTTGTTAGGTTCGTGGAATTTAGCTCAATGACCACATGAGTAGGTAGTTTAGTTTAGCTAAACTCCAGCTCTCGGGAAGGGTTAGTGTATCTGCAAAAGATGATTTTTCATTTCTTGTCCCAAAGGGAATGCCGTGCTTTATCTAACCTACCTCATCTGGAAGAGCCTGGGAGAGGCACTCTTCAGTCCCCAGTCTCCTGCCGGTGCCCTTCAGCGCGGCTTGCCTCCACCCGGCAGTTCCCTACTGCCGTCGTTATTCCCGTGCTAGAGGAAGATGCATTATGTTGTGATTTACATTAAAAAGTTTTCCAAGATATCAGGAAAATGCTATTAAGATAATTCAGAAGACTGACTTATTAATTCAGTGCGTTAAGGCAATGTTTTCTGTTGTTTGTTGTCTCCTTAGTTGCCCACATGCTTGTTAGAAAAATTATATCTTCAAGGCTTTTTATCCTCATTGATTAACAGTAAAGCTGTGCAACTCGATAAGCTTTAGGAAGGAAGCTGTAATTTTTTTTCTGGTTATGGTGTTTATAAGAAAAAGTGTAAGTTTATTCAGCTGAAAATATTTGAGCTTTCTTTTTTTTTGTTACAGCAATACATCTATTAAATTTAAATGATTCTTTTTCCCAAATCTATATCCCCAATGCTACTCAAAAGGAAACAGCTCCCTTAAATTATAAGCATTTGCATTTGCATGTCAAATGATAAAAAATATCTCTGTATGAGTTGAATTTAATGGAAATTAGTTTCCTGTTATTATTTCTATTGTAATAAGACCCTGGGGTTTATCTTCCTGTTAGATTCAGGTTGTCTGAAGTGTAGTACATTGCAGTGGTAGCTTTGTAGCTTTTCATTTGCAAAATGAAACATCTATGTCAGGCTCCATATTTCATTCAAAAATAGAGAACAACCCTCATCGCTGTTGGATGAGGTTTCATGCCATAGTTTCTGAAATTCAAAGCCGCATCCTGCTTGGGCTTAAAGGATTTTCATTCTTATAATGAATCAGTTCATCAGTCCATAAATTGTGTTTGGAGAGGGAGTATATATTTAGAAAGCAGACCAGTAAGGGAGAGAGAAGGATATGCAACATATTTGATTTATATTTGGTTTGTCTGTTTTCTGGATGAAGTTATCCAGCGTTTTCCTCTGAAATACCCTGTTTTGCAGTGGCGAGGGGGATTTAGCCTAGAGGGATGCTGCAGGGTTGAAGTGACTTGTGTTCTCCTTTGACAGCCTCAGCCTGTCATCTCAGTGCTCTCCCGCCTCTGGGGATTTTAGTCTTAGCTTTTCCTCCGGTTACTATTGTAAAGTTTTGGTGTGATTGCATAAGTACGCTGGAATTTGCAAGTGGAGATTATTGGCAGCCTAAGTCTAAACCCGGGCTGGGACTGAACATGCCAAAAACGCGCTGCTGTTTCTTGACCTTGATGAAGTGCTTATTGTGCAACTTCTGTAGCGCCGTGTAATACCTCTTTTCATACGACCAGCCTGACGGCAAGTTGCGCCGTTCCCCTTTGGGGATGTGCGCAACAGAAATTAAACGGAGGCGACCACAGAGCCGGGAGGTTTGGCTCTGGCCGCGTCCCTCGGCCGAGCGATCCTGCGGGAGATGCAGCTGGCGGCGGCGGGGCTCCTTGCGCGCCCCGGCGTCTCTCCCGTCTGCCTTCGCCCGGGCCTGTCCACGGCTTCACGCTGCCGCTGCGCACCAGGGTTGGCTCTGTTATAGGTAAACGTGACAAATTGACAACCACTCGGGCCGGGTTGCATAAATTCCAATTTAATAGAATAATTGAGCAAGTCACAAGTAAGCAAAACAGCGCTGGGCGGCCGGGGAGTCTCCTGCTCCACCAACGGCGCGCGCGATCCCCCCCCCTCGCAGTCTCCTTATATGCGATTCCAGCCCCGGGTATACATGGCCCTTCCCGTAACTTCTGCGGTTGCGCCGGCTGTTGCTAGGGGGTCTTCTTCAGCCTTCTGGTGGTCGTGGGGATGAAGGCTGGAGTCTTCCTCTGCGTTGTGTGTGGTGACCCTCAGGTCACGCATATATTTTACAACTGTGTGACCTCGCCGTGGCCATATTAGGCTATCTAAACTAACATCGCCGCCTCGCTGGCTCCACTCAATTATCTCAGGCGGGGTACATGCCCTCATTGCAGGATGTTGTGGTTTTAGCCCGTAATTAGCGCCTAGTTTCATCGTATAATCACTTCCCGAGTTGATGTAACAAATTAGCACCTATCACAGCTCTGCCAGGCACAAGTCCACGCGAGAAAGATTGCCGGATTAACTTCTGTCTGGAGCTGTCTAGACGGTTCAGCAGCCCAAGGCCTAAACCTTGCTCGGAGAGTAAATTTTTAAAAATGTTCCGCCCCTTCGGTGCTGCGGAGAGAGCGGATTTTCTCTCTCCTGGGGCAGTGTGATTTAATGTTTGAGATGACTTTTTCTCACTGATGAAGGACAGGTTTATCTTGCTCCAACCCCCGGCAGGCTGGCTGCGGCGCCCCGTCTCCCAGGCCCGCCGTGGCCGGTGCCGGTCCCTTTTCCCCTCGGCAGCCTCCCTGGAATCAGCCTCACCCCCTGTGCGCTTGGCCCTGCTGCGCTTGGCTCTAGCTCTTGCACAAGGACTGAGCAGCTGAAGTTAAAATATTTAGCAATTCTGTAAAGTTCATTTAGTTTTTTCACGGATGTAAACCTACGCAGAAGTTCAGCTGTGTTTTGTAATCCTTGGGCTCTTCGGCTAAAACCTCCCCTCAGTTACATATGTTATGTTCACTGATGATAGTGATTTAAAACTAATGGTAAAATGTGGTCTTTAGCGTTAGGGAGGGATAGGTGGCCAAAAGCACTAGCTCCTATAATGTTGGCGTACTTTTTTTTTTTTTTTTTTTGTGCACTCTGATGGATTTTCATCTTTGTGGCTGAGTTTTAGTAGCGTGCGACTCTATCACAAATTACATTCAGAAATATATATTGCTTAAGGATTGTATTTGGCAACAACGCAATTAAATGGTTCGTGAAAAAAGGTACTTTAAATAATGAGAATACTTGCAATTGTATTATGCTTTGAGCAGCCATTTTCTGATTCATTAGAGTTAGACTGTAAAATCTGTAATAACATTATAGTAGTATTATATATAAAACACCCTCTTCAAAAGTTGATATTTTTTCAAACCACTCTAATATAACAGCCTATTTAGAAGATTACATCCCTAAATCTCCATCTGTGCATTCATTGCTATTATGTGCCAGTTAGCAGTAAGTTATGGGGAAACTTTATGATGTCAGAAGCTTTTCATCGTACAGCTTTCCGTGATGCTTCCTCTTGAATATCTCCAGCCTTGTCATGCTCAGAATGACAACTTCTGTCTTGACAATGGTACACGGTCTAAAAACCCATTTAACTGCCTTTTGTTTATGACCATGCTGAAAAGCAGTGCAAGCATTGCATTATTTTTGAAGCATAGCAACTTAGTCTATTTTAAAACTTTGTGGGGTGTACTCCAAGAGTTGCATTTTTATGCCAGTCTTTAAAGTTTTCAGCTAGCTAGAAGCCCCCTTCTTTCTCACCGTGGGTACCAGTAAGCTTTGTATGTTCTGCGCTAGACAGGTCTGTTTGATCTTTCCCTTGTAAAAATTTGTGGTAGTGTTTAGGGTTTTATTTTTAGAAACTGAACAATATTCATTTTTGCAGAGAAGAACCTTCTGAATAATGAGAACTTGGTACAATTTTTAGAGGCTTTGGTACAGACAACATTCATCAAGAAGAAGTCTTGCCTCTGTCGTTTTAAGCCAGTCCTTTGGAATAGGATTTCATGATGCTCTGAGCGTAGCTACTGTTCAGAGTAAGTCCTTAGTTTCTTAGACTATATTATTAACATCAAAAGAATTCTTACTCAAGTAAAAATAATAGGTTGGATCCCAGTTTGCATGCAGGCTATGAAAGTTTTGTATTGTTACAAAAAGACAAGGAATCCTTGGCTTAATCAGTATGGTCAGGACTGTCCAAGAAGAACTGACCCATACAATCCTAGGCATCACAAAAAGGGGATTGTGAGGCTGACCCAGGTCTTTATGGCCAATCAGGAAATTACAGTGCTAATTAGTATTTAACAAGGTGGGAGGGAATCAGAAAGAGCTGGAGAAAATCAGGGAAGCAAATGGGTCTGCAGAAGCCCTTGGAAGCAGGGGGTGAGTGGGTAGAGAAAGGACACGGTGTGCCAGGAGTTGCTGCTTACCCTATTTTATTTTTTCTCCTACTTAGGACGCACAGCAGTCCTGAACTTTAGAAACAAAATAAAGGCATCAAACGTGCAGGGCTGGGATGTCTGCCTGGGTTAAACTGATTTGTGGGGGTGCTGAGGACTGCTTTGGTTGGTGCTACAGCAGTGCTGGTGAAGGCTAAGCAGGCTACTCCTGTACAGCTGTCTCCTAACGCCCAGGAACGCTGGGCATGCCGGAATTTAATCCTACAGCAGCTGTCCACTGGTGTTGCACCATCCTCAATACTTGCTCTTCATGGGTTATAATTGAACATCGTTCAGGATCTGCAATTCCATCAGTGTCAGAGGGGAGATTTGTGTCGTAACAAAAGAGAAGAAGGACAATTGCCGTTTGCTGCATCCAGAAGGAGGGAAAGGGCTGAGGAGCCGCCAGGCTGGCCGGGAACTGCTTGCCATTAAGCCCCAGTTGCCCTTCAGCTGTGGGGAGGGGAAGGTTAACGCCGGTCAGGTGAAGGAGGTGTCTCTGTGAAGAGCAGCTGTGGCTTGGGGTTTAAGTGGGCAGACAGAGCCCCTGGTGGGGCTGAAAGCCTGGGAAGAAGCACAGCTGGGACCAGGAGGGAGAGAGGACCAGGTTCTGGAAAACACAGCCAAGGAGAGTGGGTGTCTTTTACAGGTAGAAATGACCAGACAAGGGCTATAAGAAAAAAGAATTAAAGATGTGAGGGCTTTTAATTGGCCCGGCCCAGTGTGGCTCCAAGAGCAGACAGGCGGCATGGACTTTTGCGTAAGACCAGGATGAAGGGATTTCCCTTGCTCGCTGCCTGGTCTGCATGCTGTTCGGGGTGTGTATCATGTAGCAGTGGCGTCCCTCAGTCAAGAAAACACAAGAATGTTGTTATTTTCTCTTAAAGACTTTAAATGCATGGTAGGTGCTTGTTTGACCTGGAAGAGCGTAAAATAGTCTGCGCTTAGGTGTGTGAGGCAAGAGAAGGCGAGACCTCAGGGGCAGCTTCAGGTGGGTATCGCTGGCTGCTCCCCAGCTCTCAGCCACCTCGGTCTCCTATGTTTCATGGCCAAAGCAGCTCAGCTGTTGGAAAGATGTTGTTTCTCACCCACTTACTGTTCAGAAAACCCAAACGAAATAATCTATATGCGGAAAAGTACGTCTTTGAAAGCTTACACAATTCACCTGGAGGTGCCATCCTGTATCTTAGTCCTCCCCATGGGATAAAATGCCCAAGCGGACTTGTAAGGGCGGCCTGTCGCAGAGCTGCCCCGGCCTTCCGTCCGCGCGGCCCGCGGAGAGGCGGAAGATGGAGCAGTGTCTCTGCTGTGTGCTTACGAGTTGAACCCCCCCGGGACCTCCCCGAGCGAATAGGCGGCAGTCTCAGTCACCTCTCGCCTTCCTTGGCCATTCCCTCCCGCGTACGCAGTGGTGACCGCGTTCCCTGGCTGCGCACACGCACCGTGGCCATAGGGCACGCGGGAGGGGACGCCGGCTTTCGTGTAGCCTTACCGTCGGGATCGGGCACGTACGGGTGAAACCACAGCTCCTGTTCACCCGCGGCTTCGTGGCAGCTTGTGCAGGGCACGTAGCGCTTGTATAACGTAACCCGACTTTGTAAATAGGCTAAAACTGTATCTTCTGAAAAGTCCCRTGTTTTTTGTTTTCTCGTGTTACAGCAATTTAATTTTGCGATGATAAAGGCATGGATAATTGTGGCAGAGAAGCACTCACGCGTGCCAGATGTAGAGAGCAAAAATGTTGTTTCCTGTGAGAGAAAGTTAAGATCATACGAAACAGCTCTCTTACTGTTTTTGTAATTCTGTTCAGTTGTTAGGTACTTAGGTGCTGTTTTGCTCTAAAATTGGGCTGTGAACAGAGGCAATGCATCGCTACTATTGACAAACCTAAATCCCATCTGACTAGTGTTAATAGGAGTTAAACGTGTAACCACGGAGAGTATCCGTTTAAGTGTATTAGTAGTTACAGAAGCATTTGTTTAGCATTTGTTACAAGCTACTGTTTATTTTTTATGAGTAATAGGGGAGTAGTTTACAGTTGAACTACTGTATAGAGAAAGAAGAGCTGTTCAGTTTAGTGTGGAATATTTCTGAGCTTCAGGCAGTTCTGTAAATGTTTTCTATTACAAATAAGTTTAATAGCGTGCATTAAAAAGGATRTGTATTTAAACCTTTATGGTGCATACCACTTTAGGTGGAATTACAGTAAATTGCTACATTTCATTTCTGTAATTATCGTGTAAACTGCTAGTTGATATTGTCCTGAAGTTTATGTTCAGCACATTTTAACACCAGTCATATTTTGGACAGCTTGTATAAGCTCATTTGATTGTCTCTTAGGGAAATAAAATTTCATGTATATTAAAAAAAGGCATCTGTATTAAAAGGTGTGAGAATGACGCACCTTTGGATGATGAGGCGAACTACTGAGAGGGGCGGGATGGTGCTCAGCTCCCATGCTGTGATTATAAGTATGCACAGAGCGATTTTTCTGTCAATAATACTTCTGGAAATATATGATGATGAAACATGGCCTTTTCCTTTTATTTTATTTTTTTCCATTCCTGTAGGAACTTGGAAGTAACAGCCCTCCGCAGAGGAACTGGAAGGGAATTGCTATTGCGCTGCTGGTGATTCTAGTTGTTTGTTCACTCATCACTATGTCTGTCATTCTTTTAACCCCAGGTAACCTACTTCTTTATTTTATCTTACTGAAGGTGTATGATTCATGATGTAGTCGTTAAAATGACATATAAATGTGACAATATCTCTTGCTCTTAAGCATTTTTAACTTCTGGCTACTATAAACTTGGTGCCCGTAGGGATTCAGAGTTACCGGAGGCCTCGTGGAGCACAAGTATTTGGCTTCAGCAGTAGGTCCTTAGGATTTTGTTGGCCTGGAGATGGCCGCAAGCGATCCTTGTTAGCCTCAGCAGGTGAGAGTTGAGTTTCAGATTTTGTCATTTGTCTCCCAGTATAATTTCAGATTCAGAGGTGAGCTAAGAGAAGGCTGTATGTCATGTAAGTCTAATATGGAGAATGAAACTTCTTGGTGAAGCAGAAGCATGCATCTTCCATATGTACATGCGCAAGCTTCTTTTCTTTTCTTGCTCTTCAAAAAGGAAGAGAGAAGAAACTATTTAACAGTTCACTTACCAAAAAAAAAAAAAAAAAAAGTGGGCAATTAATGGGAAAAAAGCAATTGCACATAGAAAATTAATTATGCCTAATGTTTTCTTTATTCTAATTTGATCTGCGTGATTTTTCTGAAGATTTTATTGCTGGGGCAGCAACCATTTAACTGTGTGTRGAAACCTGTGAGAAGGAAATGCTGCACAAGCTGTAAAGAGAATATCTCTTTGATTTCTTCCTGTCAGATTTAAAGTTATAATGAAAAGTACCTGATTTAAATGGTGTGTCTAGATAATAAGTATTGGTCTGCAAGTGTTCTGCCATGCAAATGCCCAGTTTATATAAACCAAACGGCAAATGACGTGTTGTTTAGGCAAATAATAGTTCCAAGTTATTTGGCCACTGGACAAAATCCTCAAGGGAAGCTGGGTGGGTCTGTGCATGAGAAAGTGCAGTAGTAGGCTGCTGCTGCCCTGGAAGGAAGGTGCTGGGGATGAATGGAAAAGGACCAGAAAGTTTGCTGTAAGAGTGGATTTCTCTGCTTCCCCTGTTCTGTAGAAATATCTACTACATATGCATGGTGCTACCCAGGGAATGATAAAGAAATGATTGTTTGCTTATATCCACTTTGTTTTTATTTTTATCAAAATGTTCTAAGTTGTGCTGCTCTAGGCTCTGTTAGTGTACAGGAGTTTCTCCAGGGGGTAATAAAAGACAAATGTGAGGGCAAATGGTGGCACACTCCAGTGCACTTTGAGACAGAAGTCTTTCTTTTCAAGGAGAGGTTCCTTTGGTTTTTAAGGCTTGTGATATCTCGGAAGGATTATGCTGGAATTCACAATAATGAGCATCAGTTCTGGCTCTTATATCTATATAGCATTATTAATGATGGAAAAACGTAAATTGAAGTCTTTGAAGACACTCGTGTAAAAAAGAATAAACAGCCAGGGAAATGTTGYTGTTATTTTTTTTAAATATGGTAAAAAAGCTCAGTTAATTACAACATCTCTGGGGCTGCTGCAAAATCCAKAGAGCTTGCTTCAAAACTTTTATGTAAGCTGGGAGCTACATTTCAGTTCAAGTCATGCAAGTGAAAACTAGTTCTGTCAGCTCAGATGCTCTAAGATATCCCAAGGAGACTGAAGAGCTTGGTATAATTAAGAGTCTTTTTTTCAAAAGTGATCTACGTCTGTAAAACTAGGGTTTTTTGCAGGTTGGAAACACTTACCAAACTAAGGTTTTGGGGGGTACACTGTAGGATATMTACTTTGATCCTAATCAGTGCTCTTTCCTCTTCACTTTCCTGATTAAATAATACATTTTTGAAAGAAAATGTTCTAATACTCTGTTGGTTTCTTGGTGGGTGCTAAGCACTGCAGCTGAAGTTATTTGGTCTTGAATATATCTCAGGTGACTTTGGGATGTTTAGTATTCAAGGAGAGGAAAAAAGTCAGAGACCATCTCATAGGTTTGGAAACCGGCTACTGAGAGGTGCTTAGTGCTAGGGTGCTCCAAATGTGTTGTTAAAAGTATTGKTTTTTGCAAATTCTTCTCATAAAATATGGCAGATGTCAATTAAGATGGTCAGTGCAATAGTGAGAGTTATGTCATATGTTACCTTGGGGTAGTTCAGAGTGCATTGCTTTTCATTTCTAATATTACTATTTTGAGCATCAGGAGTTTGTTTCCCTATTTAGTTCTGTCTCTGCTGATGGGTTTTTKAGATTTCACATTAATTCCTTTAAGCACTGCACATCATGCCTCTCTTATTTTTTAGCGAGATACTGGCACTTACAGATGGTGGCAGTTCAGGAGCTTGACTGGTCTTTATAAAGCATTTTAATGAAAGTTATGTGAAGACAAAAATGTGTTTATTAATAATGCTAAATWCAACAGAAGTAATCACTTTTGCTTACAATTATTTATATATCGTGTTGCCTATAATGCAAGAAATTCTGAGGTCCATGTACACTTTAACAGTGCATTTGATTTCTTGAACTTGGAGCAACAATTTTCTTGCCTGTTCTAATAAAGGGATCAGTGCTTTTGTATGAGATAACAAGYTTTTACAACAAAAACTTCTGTGTAAGCTATATGTAAAAGGCTTCAAAGAGGCTTTCTTTTCTGTTGCTTCTGTTAAAGATACAAGCAATATTAAAGCTAAATAAAATTCTAGATGTCTATTTTTAGTGTTTTTTTTTATTAGCATGTGAAGTGTATCTTGAATATACAACACTACTTAAGAACTGTTTTGAAATAGGGGAATTAGCTTGATCTAGTAATATCTTAGCTTCTGTTAAAATGTGAAATAAAATATTTGTGTCACGGTTATGGTTGTGATACCAGCAAGCAGTGGCAACTGCAGTAATATTTTGGTCTGCTATGTGTTGCTTGTCATCTGCGCTTATACTCTGGAGCTTTACAAAAAAATTACTGTTGTCAGCAGAGCGATGGAGAAATGGAAGAACAGACTGTTTCAGCCCGAGAAGGTGTCCGTGGTAGCGTTTGAATGGCCTCTCAGGCCAGTTCCCTCTTGTTGGGGCTCAGCAGCTCTCTCAACCCTGGAGGGTCTTTAAAAAACCAGCCGTCTCCCCTGAATACGGATGGGTACTCTGCGCTGCAGCTGGATGTAGGAGGCTTGTGGACTAGTGTCCCCACCAGTTTTCTCCATGATTAGGTGAATGTATTGATCAGGTGAAGTGCAGGAGGATAGCAAAAAATGAGATTACTCTTGCTGAAGGCAGTAAAGGAGTGGAGTGTGGAAACTTGGGGTTTCAGAGAAGGAGCCCGTCTGTCCTCCCAGGAGATTAGTTACRAATCCAGTGATTTTTGTGTGTAAGATCTGGAGATGATTATGGGAAAAGTTATTCAAGAAAGAATAAAWGCAGAAAATACCTTGGGAATAAAACTGAAAGCAAAAGCATCTATACAAAAAATGGTCTCAGAAGAGCGTAAGAGTTGTTCAAACCTTGCCATGTTGGTACGGCCACAACACTTAGGCCTGTTCTTCTCTTTGGGAATGGCAGTAGTTCTCACTTCAGGTTAAAATACTCTTTGGAAAGGTGCAGCAGACTCTTAATGCTGTATGTGGGACTCCTTAATTGATGTCAGCATTTCAACCATGCATGCTGATCTACGGTAATTGCCGTTGAGCAGAGTGGCATGTGAACTCTACGGCGAAACGTAGTCAGTTTTGCTCTCTCTTGATGCAAAGAAAATGGACAGCTTTGCAGAAAAATTCCTTAGGGAACRATTAGGTCAGCCAAACTGACAGAAAATGCTTTCGTGAAATTGCTTTGAATAAAATGGAGCTCCAGGAAGAGGATCCATTTGGATTACGTCCAGTGGATGAATACTCTGCTCAGAAGAGGGCTGGGACTCGCCCCTTCACACGGTGTCTCGAGTCACTTTTAAAATTAATAGAAAGGGAACCAGTGGTGATTTTTTCTGAAGTAGATATTTATTACCAACGAGATGGAGGTTTCTGTTTGAAACTGCATAGGCTCTGTGTAATCACTGTCAGCAAACCAGTTTTGATAATCTGGCTACTTTCTGTCAAGGTGTTTTCCTTTCTCATACAAACATAATATAGATTATACTAATTCCCAGTAGCTTGCACACAGCTAACTAGTGATGTTTTCCCACTTTTCAGGCATTTAACATCAAGCTTTTATTCCAATATCTACTGTTAGATTCCCCCCCCC